>NW_027105413.1:129731-147734 GCF_000696795.3 Halyomorpha halys | reverse complement strand
GACAAAATGAAGATTGTTAAATTATCTAAAGAATAAAATAAACTGAAGTCAGTCCAGTAGAAAGATAATAATGAAGAAAAGTATGAGCTATATCTACTTTAATAAACATGTTATCCAATTATTTTGAAGTCAGTCTTTTCGTAAATTGCAGTCATATCAACAAAATATTGAATATACCATTGAATAAAATTCTTTGTATTCATAAATAAAATTAAAATTATTTAAAAATAGTTGTTTCCAAAAAATATCTACATATTTAAAAATTTATTGAGATTTAATACTACAATAAAAAATCATTATCACTAAATAAAAGCAATCCTTCGTAAAAGGAGAATCTTATTCCCTTGAACAATTGAAGTATGCAGTTTAAAAATTGAAGACTAGAAATATCTTAGGACAGTATTAAAAGTTTTACTTTAAGGAGGCTCAGTACCTTTTCTACAGCAGTCAAATGTTAAATCTGAACGAATTTTACTATGTAACTAAACAACAACTTCAATTAATGTTCCTGTTCTGAGAATACAGTGGTTTGTTGCTCATAAAAGTGGAGCAAAAATAAAAAATGATAATGAAGATATCTTAGTGAGTATTATATGCAAATCAAAAATGTGTTTTTTTTTTAACTAACTATTCAGACTTTTTTCTGCTGAATACTATACATTATTGAATTTGAATACAATACTGCACCAAAATCGAATGAAGTAAAACTGTTTTTCACCTTGACCCTGAATAATAAAGAACAATTTATTTTAAGTGATGCCTTATATTTAATCATTTCACACCCCTGGTAATAAAATTAGGAATGTGTGACCCAGGTTTATTGTTTTAATGGTATATCATATTTTATTAAATAAATGTCTTATTTACAGGAATAAAAATAAACTGTGTATAAACCTACATTTATGAAATTAAAACAATTCAAGAGTTTAATGGAAACTTGTTGAAACAAAATCTATAGAAATTAAATGTCCTTCTTTTGTTCTTTTTCTGAAAGGAAACTTTTCAAAGCACCATTCTCAGCAAGAAGATTAATACGGACCTTATCCTGATTTCTGTACTTTAAAGTTTTCTTAAGATGGAGTTCCCAACCAGGCAATTTTTTGTAAAAAGGAGTAAACTTCTTCTTTTGCAATACAACTTTACCTTTCATCACATGTTCCTGAAAATCTAATTTTTGAGCAGGAACCTGAACTGTTGATGATGGTTTTGCAATTAGTTGGGGGAAGAAGTCATTTTCTTCTTTAAGTTCAACAACATTATAACCAGTTTCATTGGCTAAAACATCTGGAGTTTTTTGTTGTAATAAGCCTACAAAAAATGCTTTAACGATATGCTGCAAATTGGTGGATCCTTCAACTTTGGCATAGAGATCCTTGATCCCTATCATCTCGCAAATAGACTTTATTGCTCTATGACAGATCAACCCATAGCCTTCTGGTTTCTTTTTAACAATTATCTTTGTTTTTCCAAATTGTGAAGCAAAGTCATGACAAATAGTATGGTTGTTATATCTTTCTATGTACATAACTCGCTGCCCAGCACGATTCTTAGCTGTTTTTAATGCTGTCTTACCATCCAGAGCCTTACCAAGCCCAAATCCAGCTAAACCCTGTCCATTACCAGTCACTACAAAACAACTAATCTGACGTTTTCTTCCTAAATTACCTGTCATATTAAAGACAGATTTCAATTCAAGAACAATGGTGTCAAAGTTTTCAAAAAAATCTTCCCCAATTGGATCTGGAGGGCCAACCCTTCTACCAGGAAGTTTGTTTCCAGACCAGCCTCTATCAATGGGTAAAAGTTTTATCCTTTTGAATTGACCCATTTCATTCCGCATCTTAAGTATCTTTGCTTCCCTTTCAGGGTCTTCTGGTAATTGCATTTGTTGAATTATTTCTCTACCTCTTATTACAGGTGTTGTAAGGCCAGGCCAAACCATATTAACTTTTCCTATTCCAATGACTTGGCCTCTATTTAAATCTTTAGCGATTTTTCTACCGGTGCCTTTACCCCTACCTCTTTTTTTCCCAGCATTACTAACACTTGTGACTCCTTTCCATAAAGCTTCAGCGGGAAGTTTATTGAAAAAACTTGTGTTCCTACATTGTACTTCAAAAATTCCTAAAGGCCTTGATACTCGATCCAATTTCGTAGTATTCAACACAATCGTTAATGGTTTTATATTCTGCAAAAGTGTACTTCTTACGAGGTTCATGACTGCCATGCTTAATAATTTCTAAGCCATTCACAATAAATTACTAAATAACCTAGGAACCATCACAATACCTACTTTTGAAGCGGATCTCTTAAGAGGCGTTCAAAAAAAGTTTTCCATATGAACCAGAGAGCTTAAGCTGACGAGACCACTGTCAAGATGGACTTACGACCTTATTCAGAAGGTATTGGTTTTTATACTAAGAGAGTGATCAGAGATTTGAAAGATAAACTCAGTTAAGGAAATCACTCGACTTAATTGATATACATAGGTGCGAGAGTGACCTTTTTTCAAATTATCGTGTGACAAAAAGAAACAAGGAATCGTACAAGTAACGAGAACGACTATTAACTTCACGATGGTTACGTATTTCCGAAACACAGATAACGTAACGTTTTGATCCACGTAGTATAGATTAAACTTATAGAAGATTTAGCATCTATATACTCATCTGTAGAATCAGCAGTCCTCCTCGAAAAAAAGTATTGGAGTCAATTTTAAAACAATAAATGAATTAGTATATCATTCCATTTTAAAATATATTCTGCCATTGTTAAAATGTATAAAGGACGATTTCTAAGCGTTCTCAAGTTCATTGTTTCCAAAATCTGATTCATTATTTCGTTTCCTGATCCTTTTTTCATTATTTAGGAACGGTAAAATTGTGCTCATTCAACTCAAGTCTTTCATTCCTTGATCTAACGTCCACCCGATATTGTTCCCCAAGCTCAGGTATCACAGGGACAGTTATAATGTCAGGACTCGCAGTCATTAAAATCGTGTAAACTGGCATTTGCTGTCCTACTATCCAGATTTGCTTAGTAGTAAATAATAACTATCTGCGCGTACATGACAAACTAGCACGACAGATATCTGTGACGTGAAAATAAGCCTTAAGTTTGAGTTCATAATTTAGAGAAAAAAATCATTTCGATTGATTCAAACTAAATGAAATTCCTTTTGATGAGTTGATTCTGAATTTTTAGTATTGTTTAATTTTTTGTCAACTCATAAATACAATTACCATTTAATAAACTAGTTGTAGGAAGTTAATCAGTATATAATGAGTCGTGTATAAAATGTTCCTCGTTTCTTTTCACATGCCTTTTTATTTCCTCTCGTTTATTCTTTACATCTTGACAATAAAAATATAAACTTAAAAAAAGTTAGGCAATTACTTACTATCTATCTCTCTAGAAATTGAGAGCTTGGAGTTCTTTTATAAAATATAAAACTTTCTGGATCTCAATAAAAACAATTAATTAAGCAAGTAATTCTTTTAAACATCAAATTAATAAAATTTATATTTTTCAACTTTAATTTTGTTTATTAAAAAAAAAACGAGTTCTAAAGGTTAGAAATAATAAACAATGTATAAGTACAGAATTCTATTAATAACTGAAGGAGAAAAATAAAAAATAGTTACATCTAATTTTAAAAAAAAAACAAAGACCCTATGTTTCCGAATGCATGATGCATAATCTCACAAGACGAGACCATAACACAAAAAAAGGCAATCCTTAACTGATTTCAATAAAACGTTTTTCGTGGTACTGGTTCGAAAATTAGAAAAGTGTTATTGCCAATGAGCTCTAGAAGTCAAGAAAAACATAATAATAAACAAAATAGTTTCAACGATTATTTATGTCTTTTCTTTCTGCATTACCCCGGCAATTGTTTCATCTACTAAATTTGTCGTTACTGCAAAAGTTTGAAAGTGTTGGAAATCGGTGCACAGTCCGCAGAAATAACATTTAGATTTAATAAGGAAGAAAAATCGATGTTGAATACAGAAAATTCCTCAAAACATTTAAATTCTATCGCATTTAGTAATGAATTTTATCAATTAAACAAAAGCATTCATACAAAATTGTATCTAGAACTTAGGGATGTATGAGTATCCACAATAGAAACGATGACTAAATATTAAGGCTAATTGTAAACTTCAAATTGTTAATTAAAATTGAAGAGCTTATGAATAATTTATATTTACTTTTTTTGATGGGGGGGGGAGGCTGTAGAGGCACGAATTCTTAAAATAATTAAATTGAACAAAACGTTGACTCAAATTCACTCTCAATTTTATAGTATTGTTCTGTGTACAAAACATGTCTGCATACCTGGTACTCATGGATAAAAACCATCATCATATCATGGATCCACGAATACGTCCTCTCTAGAACAAGGGTTCCCAAAGTGTGTGAACGCGGTACCTCGGAGTGCCCTAAGTATTAATTAACCACTTCCTCAAAATAGTTCAAAGAAAAAAAATTATTGAAATAGGATATATACAGTGCATTCCAGCATTTACTTTGTACTATTTTTTCTTGGATATTCAGTCGCTCTAATGATAATAGAGCCAACATTTTAATCTTTTTTTTTTGTTTTAACAAGGGTGCCGTGAAATATTTTTGTAGCCCAACATGGGGCCACGAATTTTTTTTTAGACCCTCAAGGGTACCGTGGCAAAATCGTTTGGGAACTACTGCTATACAATCCTATTGAATAATTGGACACAGTGTTAAAAGTTCTTATTTTCGAGGAAAATTAGACCAAAATTGCTAATAAATCGTTATATAATTGTTTGCTTCCTCATTACTGTAGACAGGGAAGCTTTTTTTTTTTTGTAGAGGTGAAAACAGATCTTGCCAAAGCATTACCATTGCGTTATTTACGGATATACATTTTTGACGTTTAAGATATCAAGGAACTAATTTTGTTCTTGGTCTACTGTCAAATAAATGTGACGGTAATGATACCTAACGCCTATTCGATTTTAATGAAATTTTCACTGATTTAGCAGTAAGGTGATTTAATATGAGTTTTATCAAATTCCACCACTGCCTTAGTATACGCATACATAAACCTATTTTTTGTTACACTATTTATTTTCTTTAACCGTAGCCTGAAGAAATCCACCTGGTGATGGTTTTATTGAATACTACATTAATCCAGAAAATACCTATTTACGTCAACGTAAACCGGGGCTGCCGCAACGTAGATAACTCCCCACTTTTTGTTTATACGGAGAGTAGGGTTATACCACACTCTGCCCAAGTAAATCCAGTTGTATTTAAATTTTTTTTTATGACCTTCATGCTGGTCATTTCTGACATACGAGGGGGTTATCTTACCAACCTATTCAACCATGGTGAGGGGGGGGGTCGCTTTTATTTTGTAGGACCACCACAGAATTAAAAGTTGAACCCCCAGACAAGATTCGAACCGGCACCGCAGCAGTCGCTTAACTCGTTCAGCTACAAATGTGCCCGCAGTTGTACCCGACCACTCATTCGATAACGGTGTCTCCTATTTGGTCTAAAGTTGTTAATTAATAATAAAATCACCCAGTATCAATTTTATCAAATCCCATGGACCAATTTCGCTAATTAACGCGATATTTTTATAACCGCTTGTTCGTTATTTTTTTCTTAAAGAGATAAAACGAAAACATAAGTGGACTTCTTATGCTGGATTTACACGTTTGGATCATGCCGCAAATCTTAGACCTGCACAAATACTTGGTAAACAAAGGAAGCAAACATCGGTATCCACACCACAATAGTATGTCCTTTAGACTTTTGTCAAAAGATAACATTCCATTTTCATAATAAAAAAAATATATATAGATAGGCTAAATTAAAGGCAACATAAATATCAATAATATAGGTCTTACATGATAAAAATTCATAGAAATAATACTACATAACCTACAAGATCAACCTTCGTTCTTTGATATATACAATCTTAAACTAAAGTCAATTATTGAATCCGAAGGTTGGGTCAATTCTTTGTATAATTAAAACACAGAGAGCACAATCTATCTGTTAGCAGTACTAAAACTATGCTAACATATGGGGATATAACACAAGCGTCCTTTGATCTGTGCCCCAAAACCAAGATTACACGTGTCGGCCACTAATGCAACTTTTACCCTCCAATTCAAATAACTTATCCACACGCTTGCGCATGCACGAATTTGCCATTGGCAAACGTGCAGAGGCAACTTGAGTGGACTTTTTTAGGAGCGTTTCAATACTTCTGTTAATCAGTTGGATGGATACTATTGATACATTACGCTACTGACTTTATTTAGAAATAAACTTCTTCGGGTACTCTGATAATTTTATGGTATTGCAATGCCTGAAGACTTTCTCACATTTTTGTGAAAACTGAGTTATGGAGCATTGTTCGTAAAGCTATCTGTTGGCTGTATACAAAATTATATTAATTTCAAAACTGTTCAGAAAGCATAGTTAGTTTATCATATTATATCAGAGATTCCCATCTAGTAGAAGTTTCAGAACCACTAGGCTGAAACTCCTGACTTAGGATGATGTGGGCTCCCCTATAAAATTAGGTTTCTTTACTTAAGTGTATTCTGGGTGTATTAACCAGCTAAAACTAAAGCAACAGAAAGGAAAACAATAATTGCTCCTTAAATATATACTGCCAGACCTAACCTTCCATATTAGACCAATATCATTAATCTCATATTGGTATGGCAAAAGTAGATCTAGTGGCTTGATTCACTGGGTCACAACTTAGCTGGAATGTAATTATTCCTTTCTAAAACTCATCGAAACAGCTTATATAAAAACTATATTAAAGCCTACAGCTCTCTCAAAACTAAATCTGAAGTGATTGGTTCACTCTGCTTCTTATTTCTATATTTCAAGACAATGGTTGGGCTCTGAAATATAGGCTATCAAATACCCAATAAAAATTGTGAGAGATTAATGATGGATGGTTTTTGAGATTATTGAAATGGTGTTTTTTTTTTTTTTGTTCAGGAGATTGCATATAGTATAAAAACTTAGCAAATGAATCATTACTTTTTAATACTTAATAAATTTTGATGCCCAATCTGAATGCACGCAGCAAGTTCTTTTACTGCAATATGGTCACTCTGGAATCCTGTTCTAATTTAATTCTGATTCATTTTAAGGGATATATCAATAGAGCCTTTAAAAGCATATCTTATTAGCTTTACAGAGTTTGAAAGAGTTGTGTTCCTTCTCTATTCCAGTGATTCTTGAAGTAGGTTCCATGAGTGTAATAATGGGGGTACCTTCAATTTTGTTGAATTATCTCTGCAGGCTTTAAACTTTGAGAAACACAACTATATTCACTAAGGATGTTGTGTGCAACACTGTACCAAATGTGGGTACAGAAACATAAAAACATTGGCGTTACAATACCACAAGGTACTGCAACTTTACTTCTTCAGAACATAGCCAGTTCTTGAATTATTGTTTAAACTAAGCAATTAAGAAATTAACAGAATCAACAATGTAAAAGAGAACACCAATAGAAACCAATATAAGGGATTGTAATATATCACACATCTTTAAACAATCCAAATGAGTTTAGGTATAAATCTTGGTCTCTCCCGATTGAAATTATCTAGTACGACAGTCATACACTTCCGGATTTACAACTGAATTTAAGCATCTGACATTACTTTTATAAACTAGACATGGGGGATGTGGGAACACTCATACATAAATTCACAGAGCTAGCGAAGTGACCAGTGACTCGAGGTAAAAGGGTGTGTATTATGAATATTCGAATATTTAGACCAAAACTGAATTACAGTTTGATCTTAATTTTTTTTATTTAGGCATTAGTGAATGAACCTTTCTTCCTCTTTATTTCCACCTTTAAATTCTTTTAACTTTAAAAAGGGCTGGAAATGAATGATGTATTCCTGCAATAGTAAATATGTTTAGAATAATAATAATAATAAATTAATTCAAAAATTTAATATAGAAAACAAATAACATGAACTTTCAATAAGAGCAAACAGATTCACTTGAAGATAACACAAACATTAACTAAACCATCAAATAATTATTAGCATTCTAAATTGACTAATATTTCCTCAAAAATTACTATTCCATTTTAATGACTTGGAAATTTGAGTTAGACCAGATAATTGAATAAGAAAAGTAGTAAGCATAAGGTATTTAAAATTAGTTTCAATTTTTAAAATAAATTAAATATTTTGTCATAACAATAAAATTGAAATAGAATTTTATCAAGGGATTAATATAATGACTACTAATTAAATTTATTTGCAGCTATTTCTTTTTTTTTTTCCTTTTTTTTATTAATTTTTTTATCTTCAATACAAATAGGCACACACCTGCATGTTGATGCATATATGCACTTTAGTATTATATTTTAGTTAGTAACAAATATGCAAAGAAATACAGGAATTAAAATAACATTTTCAAAGCCCAACAAATTCCATTAATTTAGACATCAGTTGAGTTAAATATTTACAGAAGATACAATAACAACAGTTACTCTGCTCACTGAATTACTACTTCAAACTATTGAGTAGTGTTAAATTTTAGAATTCATTTCAACAGAAGTAAGTTATTTGACATAAATTTAAAGAGATAATAATTTTAAAATAATGACTTCAAAATTAGCTCATTAGAGAGTGTTGAACAAAATTTATAATAAGGAAAACATATTAACACTATTCTGAAAGGTGAAACAATACAGAATAGCTTAGCTAATATTTTATTATTTTTAATCAAATCAATATGCATTAGATATATAAAAATAAATTACTAGACAGTAACCCCTGGAAAAAATTAGATACTGCTTTCCTACTTCTTTATTTACAATTTCTTTAAAATTAATTTAACAATGCGTGTTCTGTGAGCTGTACAAAACAAATTAATTACTTAGTAGATTTCCCTTATAATGTCAAACCAATTACAAAATTTACAAAATTAGTGAAAATGAGAAAAGTTAAAGAGTCTAAGAAAATAGGTCTAATAAATATGACGGAATTATTATGCAAAATTCATTCCTTTGTGAGAAGATTTAAAACTCATTTTTCTTGCATAATAATTATTATGATTATAATATTTAAAATGACCTATACAGGAAGTTATGAACAATCTCATGAAAAATTTCAAACAATGTCCATGTTGTAAACCTCCGAATAACAAAATAAAATTCATAGAGATTTATCTATATATATTATATACAATTATACAAAATAACAATATTTACAAATATTGAAAGGGCTTTCAAAATTTTTAAGAATTAATAATAGCAATTAAAAAAATATAGTCACAGAATAACAATTAAAACAGACATAAAAGGCAACAGAAAACACTTCAGGATGATTATTTAACAAAATTTTATTTTTGAAAACCTTTGTTAGAAATAATAATATGCACAACCATTTTTTTTTCCATTATTATTTTTTTTTCTTGATCGTATAATATAGTGCTGACAGAACTACCGGCCAATTTCATATGGCACTTTTATGTTAAATTAATAAAAGCAATTAATTTAGGTTAGTGTAAAGAAACACAAAATTAACAAAACTTCTTTTAAAGTGAGAATTTATTCAAGACATGTGTCAAGACTTCTGATTTGATTTGAACTAAATGGGAAAAAATATTTAAAAAGCAATGTTACAATTCTGCATTAAAGGAGAAATATATATATATTTTTTAAAAAAAGAAGTCAAAGACAGGTTGTCAACAGAAAAAGGAGAACGAAGTGCCTTAGTTTCATGAAATGATTCAGTTGAATGCTTGAAATGGAAACTTCAAATCTTATAGTTTCAATTATTGATGTTGTCTTAAATAAACTAGAAATAATTTTGATTCAAAAATTATTTATACTTCTTTAATCGATTATTCTGAAGTGACATAAATTAAAATACATTTAAAAAATAAAAATAAGACAGTCAAGTCAAGAGTAACTATTATTAATTATCATAATCTCTATATATATATAAATAATAAATACACTATATAATAACACAACATTTCATTGAAGGTATTTCTCTTGTATAGAGATAAAAAGTTGGATCACCTTACTTTTCTAAAATAAAAACAAGCTTTACTGCTTCAGATAAAAATAGCAAATATACTCTACATAATATATATGCCGAAATATATTCGGAAGTCCAACATGAACAATGGTATTTTGTTCACTGGCCTCTGCATGCGAAATACACAGGATCAATAAACACTTTTCACTTCTCACAAGTCTCAAGGTCCAAGGTCACGAGTCAAATATTTCTTGGCACGGTCAAATATTTCCACCACTTTCTGGCACCAATAGCACATATAATGGGAGAACATCATTCGATAGCATTAACAAAAACAAAACAAAAAAAAAAAGATGAAATCCCTCATTGGTTTTATAAATAAAAACCGTATTGTCCATTTTGGATTTGGCTTTTATATACTTGAATTAATTCCTATCATCTATATACATAAATATATTTTACATATATTTATATATATGAATATATGTATATGTGTGTGAATGTGTATGTTTTAACTTCAATAACAAACAGGTTTATATGAAAGTTGAGGCACACAGACAGAATGCACGTATCAGTTATAGATCTTAATTGCTTTTTCTAAATAGTTGAATCGTCCTCTTTTAGGTGCTTTATTGATGTGTTCTAAACCCAGCCAAGGCCTATTTGCATTAACAGATCCTGCAAAAACATCAATTATTAAGCTACAAAACAACTTGTCAATTATCATATTACCTTATAATAGTACTTAAATTTCTAGAGAAGCTATCAATCAATCCAATAAGCTCAAAAATTATGAAATCTTAGGCTCACTGTACATAGATATATTAAAAAAATCACAATAAAGACAATAATACACCTAACATATTTTTATGTTAATACTTGAATAAAAGTTTTAATTAAACTAATAAGATTAACAGTTTTAACCAACCAAGAATTTCATGCAAATAACTAAAATAAGAATATTTTTCTTAAATATACCTTGGTTTTGCTTGAATTCCTGAAGGTTCACAGTATATTCTGTATCTTCATTAATAAAACCCGGACGTCCACCAGAAACTATAGCGAACTTGAACTAAGAAAGAAAAAAAGTTAATTTTCTGTTAGAAACAAATACGATAACAGCAATTAAAAGCAACTACTGTTAAATTGTGTCTACACACTTGCCAAACAATGGCAGGGGCCCACAAGTAAAAGGGTATGAATGGGGTGTTTGGACTGGCTGCTGCAAGCATTTGTAGGTCTATAGTAGGTTTTAACACACAAATAAAAGCAACTTTGCGCCAAATGCATGTGAAGCAGCATCCAAACATTTGTGTCGTTAATACTCCTTGAGAATTGCCCACATAAAGACTTTTCACCAACTTATGTTTTTTATTTTCCGCTCTGTACTTTCTACAACACATTTTTTTACATATTTAAGTATTTAATTTTTTTTTTTTTAATGTGAAGTCTGACTGTGCTTCTTTATAACAGACAACCACTTGGGGACAGATGTTTGTTTGTTAAGTTGTAAATCAGTTGGACTGATGATTGTTATTTGTTATCTCAATTATCTATCATGCTTTTTTGATAATTGGGAACTGCGCAAGTGGCAAGTATGTAGATGATCCATTAATTAGTAACAACAAACCCATACAAAATAGTTTTAAAAATAAACAGTACATAACAGAAAGCCTACCTGGAATTGAGTGATTTTGATATTTATTTGTTAAATTTAAATATTTATTAACAAATGTTTACGTCATATTTTATAATTAATTTGTGTTTTATTGTAAATAGTATTTAGTTGGTATTAGTGTTTAATTTAATTACATCTATTATTTTAATTGGACTTTAGTTATTTGAAAAGAAAAATGTGTATTTATATTTTTGTTGTTATAATTAAGTAATAGAGACAGCTGCTAAGGGTTGATAACCGTTGCTAAGGCATCACCTAGCAACAGGCCAACCATCTTGTTTCAAATCAGTTCCTGCAAATTAGTGGCCATCGTAGGGTCTAACCAGCCCTGTCTGTGTTCATGATGTAATAGTTTGGACATTTTTAGTGTGTTAATCAACATTAAAGTCCATAAACCAGACCTTTTCTGCATTTCGACTTGAATATAATTTATTGTTAGTTAGTCGGCTAACATAATTCATTAAAACAACTAAACCATGCCCTCAATAAATGTCAGTGTGGCCAAGATGGCTTTAGACACATTTTGACGGTTGATGAGGCAGTACACCAACTTTGGACCAGTTTGAAAGTTGCAGCGGTGTATTTAGCTACAGAGCTGCAACTTACACATCTCTACAAGCAAAATATCTTCCTCTGACCTATCGGAGTGGATCAACCTTCCGTTGAACAGTATTTATTTTATATATCTATTGTTTTTGGTAAATTGGTTTCTTTTTGCTTTCATAATTCATTTAGCCAATATTATTTTTGTTTAAGGCCTTTTATTCATTATTTTATTACGACTCTTTTGTTTATTTTAATTTTAAATTTTCAAATGTTAGATTAATCAAATAAATGTTTAAAATTCAAATAAATCCGAACCAGTCAGTTGTTTTTTGTTCTTTTCCCCAAGCTTTTGCTTTCCAACAAAAATACATAGTCAATTTGAGGTGGCTTTAACAAGAAATAAATAATTGAAAAGCAGCTTAACAATATAATCCCTTTCCTTGACATGCATACTTCTCTGAGCCAAAAAATTTCAAAGTAGTTAATAGGTTCAGTTATCCCATAAATATTATATTCCATATTAGTTAACTTAAGGTAGTCTGATAAATTTTCTGAAGCAGATTAGTTTAAATCAACTTCCTCCACAGGTTCAGATAAGATTGTTTCTATAATATTTTAAGTGAGTATAAGACATACATTCAAACTTTGAGGAGGCCCCTCACCTCCGGACTTAAAATACCTCCTTTGAATGGATAGCTTATATGTGATATTAAACATAACAGGTGACCTTAAAATATCGAAGGTAGTAAAAGGTAAGACACAACACGAATTACTTTTCTTTTTTTTTTTTCCACAGTAATGCACTTATTAATTCACTTTTATTTCTGTTTTAGAGGGTTCGGAAAAAAAAAACAAAAAAAACAAAAAAACATTCAAAACAATCACCTCTACATCCAATTTTGACTACAATTAAACCAATGAGAGTATGTACAAAAATCATACTTCATGTCATAACTGGCAAGGAAAATGTCTAATATTCATATACTATAAAATGTCACAAAACTGAAATTTATTCTAAGAGGATTTGGTAAGAAATAGATACGGCTTGGGCCAGCAGGTAAGAAAGATTCTAATCCCAATACGTTCTAATCTTACCCTGTACTTGGAAAAATATTGAAAATGTAAGAGCTCCCTAAGTATTTATTTATTTCAAACAAACAACCTGAAGATGATAAGAATGAAAATTATTAAGAGACTGACTTGATTCTAATCTTGATATTCTAGACTCCGTTTTACAGTGCTACAAAACTGAAGGCCTCAAAATAAAAGATAAAATGTCAGCTGCTTTAAATACTGACATTTCTGATGTAGAATTCAATTTCACAAGTGACATTTTTTCCTTCAAGGATAAAATAGATAGTTCAATTGCTTTTCTTTGTGTAATTAACTTAGTAATTATACTTCTTAACAAAAATTAAAGACTAACTAATTGAAGCCATTTAGAGACCATATTTTCCATCTGTGTGGCATGTGAACCTCTTCATTCAATTTGAAAATAATAATCATATTTAATAAGAAAATAGAGAGTTAAAAGTTATTACCTTCTCAAATTCTTTTTCTTGAATACATAATTTCCTATACAGTCTTTCTTTAACTCTTGAGAATGGTTCACCCTGCAAAAATAATTGTCAACATATAATAAAAAATTAATAAAATTTCAAAAGATTTATTGCATGAAGTATTGCTGTTTAATAAAATTTCACTAACAACTAGTATCTTAACAGATAACAATAGTAACAACTAGTAATAGTACTGTGTTGAATAATAATTGGGGAGATTGGTAATTGGACCCTAGAACTATCCACAACTCTACTTCCAGCAAAGGCTGTCAAACATTTAAATTTGTTCTCCAATCAAAATTCAAGTTTTATTTATTAAACATCTTCTGTTTTACCACATAAAAGCTGAAATCAAAATTAAATGTATCATAAAAAAGCTTGACCTTGCCTAAACCCCTTAAGGCAGTTTAAAAAATGAAAAAAAAATCAACTTTTTTATGTAAAAAAAACACAATTACAACATTGTCTTGGCAAAAAATAATTGAAATTTTAATTTTAATTTTGGATATTGGTCATAATACCTAATAATAATAGGCTAAATCTATATAGAGAGGATTATTATTGAGAACAAATCATTCTTATTTATTTTATTATTATCACATTGTTATTTTCAATTCTCAATTATATTCGAGTATGATAAATTATAGCAGCATAAAATACAATGCCGCTCGAATTATCTCGAGTGTGCACAGTTGGCCTCTTTAACACGCTCGAATTATTGTAAAATTTAAGAGGCTAAGTGGCATAACTTTTCCCAACTTCATAGAAAAAATTTTATTACAAAGATGGGATATTATTAGTTTGATAGGTATTGATATAAATTATTAAACTTAAATATAATAAATAGTAACAACTTTTCATAGATACATTTTAAGTTATGCTTTTGTGATTTAAAGTATTTTTTTTTTCAAGTTATAAATTTTCTTATCACAAATAAAAACAATCGTAAAAAAATATATAAAAGAAAATAATATAACAAAATATATATATAATACTTGAAATAATAATGTTGTACATAATAAAATCAAAATAACATTATATATATAACTTACATTTTTAATCTTAACCAAAAATGGAATTCCAAAAGTTGAAAAAATATCTTTATAAAAATGTGCCACAGGGACTAACAGCTCATCCTCTGCTATATTTAATTCATCCTTGGGAATTTCTTCTATCCTGAAATGTTTTATTTTGTGTAAATAAAATAAATAGACAAAGTACTCTACTCCATACATAAAAAGAAAGGCAGCAATAACGAACTTTACCTATATATTTTAGGTGTACTTGAACTAGGTTGGGTGAGAGTGTCTAGCGGTGTATCATCGCGAGGACCTGGATGAATCCTATTACAAGTCATTTCTAAAATCCTAAAAATATCATGTCATTATCAATAACAAGGTAAAAAAAAAAAGGGAACAAAGGTTTAACAATTGTAATTTTGTATTTTAACTCTGAGGAACAACATAGTAAAACAAAGTAGAGGAAAAGCAGAACTACAGAATATAATGCATACCTAAGCTTTCCTGAACCATCTGGACTCATCTCTACAGTTTTCTTGGCTTCTTCAAGCAAATCTGCAACTGTTGCTCCTTTATTTGGATATAAAATTATTTCTTTTTCTTCTTTCATTTTTGGACCAACCCACACAACCTGTAAATGAAGGGATAGATACAGTTCAACACATCAAAATTAAAAATAATTTGAAAGTTCAGCAGAAATTTTAAAGGAAATTTTTTCTTGGGATACACAATCTGGATCCAAGTTATAACTGATTTCAATATTATACTTTATGTTTTAAATCTACTATTTAACAAATAGAAACATGTAGCAACAATTCATAATACTGTATGCTCAGTAAACGGAGTTAATTACACAAACATAGTCTTGAGGAAATGTGATTAAAAAATTCAGGCTGTTGTATGTTTATTAAATTCCTTACAATATAGTAAACAACAAGTATAAAAGTGTGAGGCAATTAATAAACTAAAAAAAAAAAAAACTACCTGAACCAAAGCCTACATTTTTCAAATATAAAGATTTTTTAATCTTGTTTCTCAAAACTATATTTTTGGACATAACCTCAACTAATGCAACAAATTTATTGTAAATATTGTAGTTATAACAAGTTTAAAAATTAAAAAAAGGAAAGATACTAATTGACAGTTGGACCAGGTTAATTAATTTTGAGTACTTATTGAAAACAAAAGTTGAACATTATATAAAATTAACCAATCTATCAGTAATAGAAATCTAACAAAAATTATTTTGCTAATTTAATAAATCTTTTATCACATCACGGAACATAGTATATAACCTTTAGTCTCTTCTCTTATGACTAAGAATTAGGAAACTAAAGAAAAATTTGTAATTGAATATTAAAAAGTTGATTTTTTGCAAACCAGCAAGCTTCCAGATTGTTATTATCTTTTCAAAATACAACTAACATTCAAATACTGTAGCGATCCTTAACTGATTTCAAGTTTTAACTAACCTTAAATGGCCTTTTGTTTTCAAGTTCATTAACAGGAATCGAAAGCTGCTGATAGTACAGTTTCTTCGGGGCTTTCGGCTTTGTATGTGGTAAAAGGTCCTTTAGAGTGCCTTCGTAAGAACACCTTAATGGGTTACCTGGGCCTTCCTTATACCTGAAATAATTATTTAATCTTAGCTTATTCATAAAAGTTATATACAATAAAATGAATTAGTTTTATAACATTTTAATCAATAAATTTACTCACGCATGAGGCCTAAAGAACTGGAGCCTAAAAGGATCTGTTTGTACCCTCTGGGCAACAGCTGAGGCAAACTGTATGTACGTCATACGTGCAGATAACTCCATAGTAAAACCAGGGTCATTAGGAACTGTCTTATCACAGAAAGTAATTTCCATCCGATGATAAAGATCCCTGAATTAAATAAAAATTAAATACATTACATTTTTTTATTCAAGTAGAGAAGCAGGCAACTTTATACATGAGCTTTACTCCACAGAATAATATAAATAGGATGAAAGTATTACATTCAATAAGAAATGAAGAGACCATAAATAAAACTTGGGTCTATGTTAAGTTGTTTTTGCTATTATTTTCAACAATAAACCTGAGAAATTGAAAACTTATTCCCTCTTCAAATTTCAGGTTTTATGTTTCATGGGGCATGTGGAATCTAAAAATTGAATAAATCTTTTCTCTATTACTACTGGTTTTATTTTAATTTATGAGACTGAAGTCATTGGTCACTCCACAATGATGCTCAGAACTCATTTAATTTTAAATGGTCAATTAGAGATTTCATACACCATATCTTGGGGAATTATAAAATAACAAAAATTAAAATTTTTAATATTATCTTATAAATGTATGACTGATTTTATTACTTTCACTTACATTAAATAAAACAGTAAGGGAAAGCATTGCAATTGTGAAAAATTTTGAATTTGAGTTAATAGAAATACACATTTGGAGATCCCCTGAGTCCAAATTACTAATCTCACAAAATTGTGTGTGTGTGTGTGGTCAGCCTAGCTCAAAAACGATAAGTCGTAGGAAACTGAAATAACAAATTTAGAGCAGGGGTATAACTGAGATATGGCAGCAACTTTTTCATTATAATCGGTAAATTAATGTAAAATTAGGTGATCTTTAATGTTAGATAGGTTTTATCCTAATTTAAATGGTTTGGAAGAGCTTAAACATGAGTTTTTTTAAAAAAATCTTCCTCTACATTATCTTTAATTATGTTTATTTAAAAAATGATTTGTAATAAAAAATGGATAAATATAAACACTGGAAGGATTTGATAATTAACTTAAGGAGATAAGAGGAAAATGTTTTTTAAGGTTGAAATCGGTTGAGTTGAAAAAAAAAGACATAGATTTTGGAGTTTTTAATCTTCTGCTTGCAAACCATTGAAAAGAGGTTAAAAAATAAAAACTGTTAACGGTTATTGGCAATTTACACCTTCATGGCATGTCAGATCAAAAAAGTGTCTAATATCAGAAACCATGAAAAAAAAAAAATCCCAATCTAATGAAAATTCTCAAGTCAGAAAATCAACAATACCTTCAGAAGATGGACTATATGCCACCATTATGACCATATGAAAATTAAATCAGAATTACAAAAAATGTAAATGTGAGGGGGTAAGGGGAATCAAACATGCATACCTATACACCCAAAATAATATATATATA
>NW_027105413.1:128540-129641 GCF_000696795.3 Halyomorpha halys | reverse complement strand
GGGGGTGCGGTCAATGATATTGACCGCACCCCCAACCATCTTCTCCTCATAAATACATATTATTTTTCGTTTTAGTTCAGCATTCTTACCTACCTAGTTTATAACAGATATGAATTTGCAGTATAAAAAAGTATTGAAGATTACTAGTACCAGTATCACAAGCGACTTACAAGACAATCAACTGATTCAGTCAACAATTACCATTATGCTTAAAAAATAACAACTAATCACAGACATGGATTACTTTTTGAATTTTGAAACATTGCATTCAAATAAGACCAAAAGCTAAACTAAACAGAGGAAATACAAAATCTTTTAACCTATATGTTTGGCATCTTAAAAAATAAATTTCTAACCTGAAATAATCTTTGCAGGTAGGAAGGTCATATTCATCATCTTTCTCATCTTTTTGGAATACAATTATATCACCATCCATCAGCTCATCTAGAACCTATAAAAGAAATTGTAACAATAAAACTCAATTAAGGTTGAACATAATTCTTATGAAATCCACAAATACAGTACAGCATTAGTTCAATTTTATGAAATGCTAAAAATTAACTGAAATTTAGAAATAAATTTTCAAAACTTAATATAATTCAGGACCAGCCATTGAAGCATTAATTTCTTAAAACCATATATTTTTTTATTAAACTTTAACTAGTTTAAGTGCAATTTTTCATCATTTTTTTAGTTCTTTGTTATTTATCACCAGGAACAGAGGAATAATGAAAGCTCATATCAATGGCTCACTTCACAGTGGTGCTAAGAAAGACTAATTCACTAACTTTTATTTCTACTAACTTAATGAAAGGTACAATTAAAGGCTCTCTCTTTTAGAAAATTACAACTTTTCAATTATTTTTCCTAAATTATATATTTTTGTAAAATCAGTGGAAATGTATTTAGCACTGCTGTGAAGTCAGACATCAAAATAGTGGCAAATAAAAAAACAATAAGGCCAAATAAAAAAATAAATAATGTAAATGCATTTCACAGGATAATTTATATTTTTGAAATAATTGAATTTACATTATTATTTCCACATACTTACCTACATTTTATTTAGAGTGTAGAAAACATTTCAAGTTGTAATGGGGA
>NW_027105413.1:115899-128490 GCF_000696795.3 Halyomorpha halys | reverse complement strand
ACAAATAAATTAAAAATTCTTTGTCAATTTTATTTATAGAAATATCTGTTAATTGTAAAGGAATTTATCAAGATCTGTTTCATTTTTACCAATGATTACTCATAAAACTTAAATACTGTATCTGACACATTAAAAAGGTACTTGGGTATCTCCAATGCTGAATATAGAATTGAAGGATGCATGGCATTGAAATTTCTACTAACTTCAAAACCATTTGAATAATTGTTTCGGAAATCTTGTCATAGCCTTTAGACCACAAGACCAATAATTAATAAAGATCTAAATCTGCAACTTAAGTGAAGGCTGTAGCTTACCAGGGTCAAAAGTTGAACTACTACTTTGAAATCATAAAACAATTCTAAACTGACAAAACATCCTCTCGGTCGCATTCACATCTCCCACTTAAAGTAACAAATTTATTGATCTTATGGCTATGGAGAGATGTGCAATCAAATGTTCAGGATTACCTGTCACTTTGGTAGATAAGCTAAAGATTCAATAAGTTAAAAGATGTAAAAGCAGAATATATTAAAATTTTTTGTCCAGAGATAATATTTTACGTTGTTAATTAGTATATTTTTTTCTCAATATAACTTATTTTAAATATTTCAGTATTTAGCCAAGCAATATTGCATGCAAGCCAACCTGTTGATAAGTACTTGTAAAAATGGATGAATGGACAACCAAGATTATTTATTAAGAATTTTCAATAGATTTCATAACTACCATCATCTAGAAAAATCAGATATCACTTTTCATATTGATAAATGTCTTATCATATGTTTGACTTGTACTTCTTAATTTAAACAATTAAAATTTGAATGATGTAAGTTTGTGCCAAATTAGTCCCTAAACCATCACAACTGCTATTCTGATGTTAATATTCTATAGACTCCAGTTTTGTAGATAGATTTTTCATTTTGTTTTATGCACGTTTGATCTTTAATATTTTCAGTAATTTTTATCTGAGTTTGGACTGTGACAAGTTCCATTTAGCAGTAGAATATTTATAGAAATACCTGGAGTAGTAGGCTAATGGTAAGATTATCTTAATTGAAATGATTATTAGTTTTGTTTTCATGTTCAACAGACCATTAAATTTTTTTTGATCATTAGATTTTAATTTGCATGTATAAACCCACAGAAATTATATAACATAACAAAAATAGACAAAAAATGTGATGGACAGTTGAATATGAAAGCAAAATTTAATAACTATTTCCATTACTATTCTCTTCTACAACACATTAACTTATGACATAGACATTCTATTCCAGAACAGCACTTTTCACGGTCTAAACTCACACCCATGTCATTGAAAATATTAATGAAGTAAT
Source organism: Halyomorpha halys (assembly GCF_000696795.3). Lineage (NCBI taxonomy): Eukaryota > Metazoa > Arthropoda > Insecta > Hemiptera > Pentatomidae > Halyomorpha > Halyomorpha halys. The sequence goes on along the minus strand of NW_027105413.1, from coordinate 127,153 downwards.
GATTCATAGAACAAAATGAAAACTCTTTACCATAAATCTAAATACAAGAGTTGAGGACGGTGAATGTTGATATTACTAGCAGTCATGATGGTATATGAACCATTTAGGCACAAAATTACATCCTTAAAATTTATTATCTTTATATCTCAGAAAATATATTACACATTGAAGAGGGATAAGATGGATTCATATTTTTTTATTATATCTTTATATTTCTCAGAAGGCTAACAAAAAACTACCTCCTTGGTTATCCATTAACAAGGAAATAAAAATTAAATAGACAACTGAATTCCATGTTCTTGCCTCAGAAGCAAGCAATTGTAACTACGTGAAATCTATAAAACAGCTTAAAACAAGAGGTGTTACTACCATTAGGAATTATCAAAATCTTAAAATACACAAATGGATAAAGAAAAACATAATAAATAAAAACAAAAAAAATAAACCTTTTTTAATGTATAGCCAAGTGAAAGTAATGCACAATAAAAACTGCACCTTTAACCTAATTTATGTTTGAAAAAAATGAAGATAAAGAAATAATAACTTTGTCAGTCATACATACAATACAAGCTTGCTTCAAATGAAAAAAAAAATCAAATTGTTTAACAAAACCTCAGTTTTGTAGAAGGCTGTTATTAAATAATGCATCCTCGAAACTTACTAAATATCAAATTATTCAAAAACTAACTCTAATCAAGCCTTACCAATTAAATCAATATTTTCAAATGTTTGTTAATGTAAGCCAATAGTTACCAAATTGAGATTAAACACAACATTCATTTAGATCTGCGATATTATTTTTAAATAACTGAGTTTTAAGTCTTTTTCTTATTAAAGACTCATAGAGAAAAGCTTATCTATTATTTATTAAATATTTATTCAATAAATATTAAAATCATACGTGTTATGTACCTTCGGTTTTCCATCAAGAATCTGAAGTTCAGCCAAAACTTGATTCCGTTTATTTCTCCCCTGAACCTAATACATTTGTTTAAATTTTGGTTTTCAACTCATTCACAGGTTGATTATCTGTATAAGTTTTAAACTTAGGTTTATAGATGCTATAAACTCTATATAAGTAAATTAAATAGAACTGGAATAGCTTAAATATAGCTAATAACCGATTCTATGGAATTATATAAAGTTGATCAAATTAATCATCACAAATATAAAGCACTTTTAGAACTTCCAATAGTGCTCTCTACTAAAATTAAACATGAATAATGAATAATTAAATTTTGGAATGAGTTCAAGATTTTAAAATAGCTGATAAAAATCCTCTATCCTCTATCCTGGGTACTAGATTAAGAAAAAACACAAAAATCCGCATAGTTTACAATATTTAATCCTCAACTAAATTTGGCTTCCCCCAATGACCATCACCTGATTGCTTTATTTCAGACATTAAACTATTGTAATTGTCTCAGGCATATTCCAGATGTTATGCAAACACTAATGGATAAAGAAGACATTCACATTTTTTTTTATTATCAACTTGATGTATCCACACCGAAAAAACACTAAAAAGTATCAGTAATGACCTTCGGACTACCATACTCTCTATATTTAACAATACACATATTTCATCAGCTCATAGTAGAAGCATCATCATATGTAAAGGGCTCAACATCTTGTTGTCTCAACACAAATGTTGAAAATATATTAAATGATGAAAACACTGTTTGAGAAGGTTTTGAATTTCAGTCTGAGTTAATTGAATTACTTTTAATTAATCCACTTCTAATTGCTAAATTCATTGTAAATTATCCTAGTGGTTGAAACACTTTATAATCAATAATTGTATTGTTCAAGAAAGGTTGTTTTAGTCTGAAAAATGGATGTGTAATCCTTCAAACTTGTTACACTCTTTATGTGACAGACAAGAAATGATACAGTTTTAGAGGCCAACAATGAATAAGTGAAGATATTGGGAATACAATGGGATTGCCTTTCCCATGATATTCAAGCAATCAGTAATGACAAGAAAAGGAATGCATGTTCGCAGAGGAGCAAATTTACGATCCTCTCAGTTCGCTATACAATCCGGTCAGTTATAAGATGAATATTAGTACAGTTTCAAGCCCAGCCGCTTTCAAAACATAGGTCACTCTGCCACTATCATCTATTGAAAGGACGCAACTATGCAAGCCTGAGTCACTGTCGAGTAGCAGTTAACAAGACCGAGTTAGCTGTAGCCTACTCCTCGTTCTTCCTACTTAGGAAGTAGGTGCAAGGAGAACCAATACACTTAGGACCCTCCTTGGAGAAAATCCAGAATCGTCCATCTTATCATTTATATCTGAAGTGTTTACTTGCTGAAATGTCTTTGAAGAAATATCTCAAACATAATATTAGCACAACTGATTTTAAAACCCATGGTTATGTGTTCTTCATGTGCAGAACCTTCTAGCATCTTAATTTTAATTGAATAGTAGCAATTTATATATATATATATATATATAAAAATGTGATGTTTCTTTGTTACTTATGTAAGAACTCTGAAAGCTCTTGAACAATTTACAGTGTTTACACGGGTGCAGGTCACAATGAAACATAAAGTCGTGGTGTACACGGAAGAACCTTTTTCTCTCCGTCACGATTTCTGAAATCCCTAAAAATCTGGAACTAAGAGTGTAGATACAGCTCTGCTATACAGCTGTGAGACCTGGGCTCTAACATGTATCCTGTAAAGCAGAATTGAGTCGATCTGAGATCAGAGCCTTAACACATGAAGAAGAACTAATAGTGAACTGCTTGCAGAGACTGGTTAATCAATATCTTATGATTTGAAGGAGGCTAAGATGGGTGGGATGTGGCTCGAAGCAATCCATCAGGATGCCTCTACACAACAATGAATGTTAGTTGGCAAGAGACCATGTGGGAGGCCAAAAACTAGATGAATAGACAGAATTAACAAAGATTCGAAAGAACTGTATGCAGCAAACTGGAAAGCAGTAGCCCAAGACAGGCAGGTGTGGAGAAGGCTAGTTCAGGCAGTCAAAGATCTACAAGGTCTGTAGAGACAAACGAAAAAAATAAAAAGAAGTAAAATGTGTGAATTGGTGGGAATATTAATAGATAATGTTGAACGTAGACCATGGTAGAAAGGAGGCCAAAGAAGGAATCATGGAATGAGAATGAAGTAGTACTTATTAGTGTACTTCACTACTGACCGCATCCCCGACCATCTTCTCCTCAGTTTTTTCATTGATTTATAAAAGAAAGTTAGGTTGTTTAGAGAATTAATTTATATTTTTATTTCCAGTATAATATATTTAATGTAAATGGCCATAGATATGATGGTAGTGTAAATAACATTCAATGTTTAATATCATTCAGCCACAATTTTGTGATTGATAAGAGTATCTATTCTTGATAACTTGAACTGTCCGTAACTAAGAAAAGGGTTTATAAATAAATATTCTTAACAATTAATGTGAGTATCTAAGCCATAAAAGAAAATGACGGAATTGAAAATCAGTTGTTTCTAACAATAATAATAGAAAGTTGCACACATATCTTATGATAAAAGTTCTAGAAAATATAGTTGGATGAATTTGGTAGTAAAGCATTCCTATAGCAACATCAGTGAGTGATATTGTATTCTAAATGACAATAATTTAAACTTTGAACATAATGCAATCAGAGATTTAAGTATTCTTCAATTATTGGAATGGTTCATAATCTGAGAGAAAAGTTGTGATAGGGATGCTGAAATTCAAAAGATTCATATCTAAAATTATGAAATATCAATCCAATAATAAAAAAGAATAACATCGCACCTTTTCAAGAGGATCATTTCTTCCATCAATTAGCTCAACAACATTTGGTTTAATTTCTTCATAAAGGCATAGTTCAGTATCGGGAGGAAATCCAGCCCTCTCATTTAATATAGGTATAAGCTCACCTGAAAAATGAAGTGATCATCATTTATTGACTATTATTTTTAACAAAATTAATAATCAATTATTATTTTTAACAAAATTAATAATCAATAAAGAGTTGGAAAATACAATTTATATGGTTTAAATAAATTTGTTTTTAATACTATAAAATAATTTAATCATAGTTATGACTGTCACAGAGCGATCAAGATAAGTAAAATAAAGACAAAAATTACGGTAAGTCTGTTTTAACAACTACTTCTAACTGTCCGGAGCATGCATAATACAGATTTTTCCCTTTCAAAACCTGTAACTGCGCATGCATGTTCTGTACAGTTCCAGTCAGAAGTGGTTGTTGGAACAAACCTAGTATTTATGACATTGGGATTTGTCACTTCTCCATAAAAATAAAGGGATTTATATTAACATCACAATTGTCAAAACCTGCAGATATGGTATATTGAGAGACAAATAAACCAAATTTTCAGACAGTAGGTATGGTAGCTCACTGTTATACATATTATTCTATATTAAAATTCTAAAAAATACAGATTTAATGAGATAATCATTTAATAGTACTGATATTATATCAGTGTAACAGATATATTATACAAATGATTGACTTACAGACTTTGGATGCTACGGGCATATAATGGTGACCACAATAATATATTTTCTTTGTTTTTGGATCATACATTTTGAAGAATAGAAGGGCATCAGAATCTCTGTCAAAGGGAGGAAGTGCATTGAGACCAGAATCTGGTGATAAGATTTCTAAAAATATGTTCCATGGATTTGCACACTCAGCAATATCCTAAAAGAAGAGTAAAAAATTAATATGTAATTAAAAATAATAATATTAATAAGAATTTATAATGGATTGTAGAATAAAAAAAAAAACTACTTATAAATAGCAAATAATGAAAACAAAATTAAACAACAAAAGTTGTCTAATTTTTAATTTATACTGATTTTCCCAAGACTTCTTTCTGAATAATCTTATTTGATGATGAGTAATTGGACCAGCACGAGAGCTCATGTTATCATGGGAAACTGGCCCAAACACATAGGATTGAGGTTCCTCCAAACTGACAAACTGTACTGGAAGTTTAGAGAGGTGCACTACAATATAAGCTTTATAAGTTGGCTGTAGTGCTTTCATAAAGCTATCATATCTTAAGGGATAAACAAAAGAGTAAGCCTATTTGAGACGTGTTTGACGCTACACTTGACTGGGACTACATTATGGCTCCACAAGTGTCACATTGATTTGTGCATATTGGAACAGTTTTTCCCAAAATCTCGTTCAGCAGACTTTAGTCTGCTTTCAAGTAAAAATTAGTTACAATGATTAATTTGAATAATTGCAAATAATTTTTGTTCTGGGTGAATAAACTAAACAAAATAATTGCAAGCTTAGATCGAAATTAGATAATTTTGTAATGTGTTATTAAGATAAAATGGCAGATATTGTTCAATAAATATGGACAGTCAAAATACTGAAGGGATTAGGGAAGTTGGATACTTTCAATATTCTGTCGGATCAATACTCTCCGTCTGATACTTGTGATATTTGTATCAATACTGGAAAACAGTTGTTTCCTGACGCTCAGTAAACACATGTATTTTATTCTGTTTTGTTTGTTAATGAGTAATTCAAAATGAATGATTCATAGATAAAACTATATTTATCAAAATTAAATTAGGATTCTAATTCAGATTGTGACGCAGAACAACTTATATTGAATTCATTGACAACTAAGAAGAGTCTGAAATCCTTCAATAACTTTTATCATTGAAATATCAATATTTCATTCTGGATAGTATCATTAATGCATTTTCAATAGGATTAATTAACTTCTTTTGTCCAAATTTAGTAAGAAGTCCATGAACATTATATATAAATCAACAAAGCATCTATTCTGAACACTTTACATCTTTATAATAATCATACACCTCAGAACTTAAAAATAATAATTTATAACTATTAAAACAGTTCAATAGAACTTTTCAGATAAATTACTAAAATTAATTAATAAATTAAAGATACCTGAAATATTGATCTATAAAACATATAAACATCAGAAAACCATGTATTTATAATTTTAACTTTTTTTAAATTTTATAAAAAACAATCCATATTTTGAAATATTAATATTTTTATGTTGATACAAGTCTGTGAGTAGTGTGGGTTGAAATTTGTGGCTGGAGCAGAAGTGTGCTGTTTCTATGATAAGCTCATGTTACAAAAACTGACATGTATACATTTTACCTGAAATGCGTTAGTAGCATCCCAAAATGCACCAAGCCTAAGGGTGGAGTATTTGCATAGTAGAAGTAAATATTATATCTGTTTCTTCTAAATAAGGAGGATTTAAAAATTTAGGATATTGTAATAACTATTTAAGTTTTTTTTTTTTTTTTAAATAGCTTAAAGCACTGCAAGCTACAAGGTCTGTTGTGTACCATTGACATTAAAATGTTATTATGATAACAAAAAAAAACATGTAAATCCCGGTCCAGTATTTCAAAAGTTTATTGAGCCCAAAAAAACATTTGAACCGTTAATTTCTTTATATATATACTGCCACAAGTAATTTAATAAATTATAGGTTTAAATTGCATACCAAAATATAAAAAAATTTATTGCAGTAATGGTTCTAAAATATTTAATATAATAATCAATATAATGCTATATTAAAATATAATTTAACAGAATTTAAAAACCATGATTTGCACTGAAAGAATTCTAAAGCCCGTGTTATGAATAAATAAATATCAAAAATATTAAAGTAAGGTATAAAAAGGATTAAGAACTATACCTGCATTGCTCGATGCAGTTCTCCCTCAATATCCAACATTGTAGGGCGGTATGTCATATTAGTTCTTGTACTTAAGGGCCAAGGTCTCATTTGCTCAACTGGGTACCTCTGAAAATAAAATAAATATATATAAACAGATAACAGAAAAAGAAATAGAATGAAGTTACTAATATCACACACTTGGTATTTGATATTCAAACATAAGGGATTTTAGACAGTCTACAATTTTCTATTGGTGCTTTGATTGCTAATACAAAACTAAACAGGAGCCAGTTACTCATTACAATCTCTGGTACATATGTTTCAATACAGATCGTTTGTAGCCAAGGGAGCTGAAGTATTACCTCAGCAACCTTGAGTCTGCAGTGGCACCAGTAAGAATGGGTGAGGAGAAGGAGCGTTGACTTTTATGTCGTAACAACCCACAGAATGAAAAATAGACCCCACACTCTGGTTAGAATAGGTCATTTACCTGTAGATAAAGCTCTGCTCCTTTCTGCTGGACTTCAGAAATTTTAATGTGATTACTTTTTGTTTTGAAACAAGTAGATTTTATTTTTTATCTGAGATTTCCAAAAAAAATTAAATAAAACTGAAAATTAAGAGGATCTGATACTTGTACCAGAAAACATTCTATGTACTGGGCTAGCTACTGGTACATTATGAATCATTTTTCTGAACAGAGAACTGTTAACTTTCACTTTAAACTTTATATGATATAACAATGAAATATCTATCATCAGACAGGATGAATAATAAATATTTTTTGAGATAAAATTTTAGCATGCAGCACTAATTGAGTGGTATAACTTTTTTTTAAATTTATTTATTAGTAAAAGGGCTGGACCAAGGACCAAGAGCAGTTAGTTCCAAAAAATTTTCATTTTGATTTCAATATTATTTAAATTTCTATTCTAATTTTATATTGTAATAATCTTCTGTAGTTGCATAACCCAACGAATAAATCCAGTTGTAAGAAGTATTGGTATCATTTTTTGAATGTCAGATATTGCACTCAATGTACTTCAGTTCCTTCCTTACAGGTGCTAATCAATTTAAGGTCTGTTTGTTACTCAGTACAAAATATATTATTTTTAAAAATTCACTAAAATTATAAATTATTATATTTTGCTATTTCAACTGTATTAAGAAGCTAGCTTATGTAGTTATGAAGTTGGACTACGGAATGAAGCCCTTAAAAATACATGAATTTAGAAAGTTAGCAGCTAAATTTAAAAAAAAAAAATGATAAAACCCCACTCAACTTTCTGATACTGATGGTCTTTACCCTAATCCTAAAAGAAAAACCAAAATGTGTTAAACAAAAGACTGACTGAAGGTAGATTGTAGTCATTTTTATATTTAATTAATTCAAATTTGTTAAAAAGTAACTAACAGCAAAATTAATAAGTTAGGGTATTAATACTACAGAATTAAAAACCTTACTCCTATCTTTATCAGTGAGGTGAGGGAGAGAGTTTTCCGATAACTAAAGGCAAAATAATCATGGGTACGTGAATGTATCATAAGTTAAGAGAAACTTCACTTTCCTGTTTCCTACCTACTGAAGTACTCTTCCACTGACGTTATAGAGAGACAACTTTATCAGACCAATCTATCTTAAGAACAAATAACTCTGCAAAGGAGCAAAGTTTGAAGTTCCAAAACTACTTAAAATACTAACTGCCCAAGCTTAAGTTGAACAAATCTTGAACAGCAGTTACTTAAGAACTAAATAATAAGACCCATAAGATTCACTAGGGACCTCCAATATGTTAAAAAAATAAAATAAATAAAGCAGTGGAATGCGGTCTTACCAATTTTCTAGTCATTAAAATAGGACCAATCAAAGCAATCATGACATAATAACAATAAAATTAAACAATGACCAAGGAGGTTTAAATAATTTATGTTGGTAATTAAAATGTAAAATTACCAAAGTTTCAGAGAGTTGCTCCATGAATTCTTGGAGAGTGAGTTGTTTTTTAACTCTGAAGACTCTATAATGAGCTCTTTCTGGGTCATAAAGATCATTTCCTTGATGACCATCAAATGTATCTTCCAGAACTACTTGTACGCTCATATACAAGTGAGCTTCAGCTCTCTCCTTTCGACGAATCTGTTCCAATCTTTTTTCTTCTTGTAGCCTTTCTACTAACTGTAATTTTTCAAAAGTGATGTAAGATATAGATAAATTAAGCAAGTTAACACAAAATATTACAGAACAAAATAATTCTTACCTCTTGAGGTATGTCCTCTTCTGTAACATCTTGAAGAACTGTAGCAAGTTCTGAATCTCTAATATAAACAAGCATATATGCATTTGTACAATGTTTTACAGTCATATTCATATCATCATCATGACCACCAAAGTTATTATCGATTGCTTCTTGTTTAGAACATCGAGAAACGACATCATCATCAAATTTGCACCACTGGAACAAAAAATACACCAGCTCAACATTAATAACAATATATATTATCACGAAAACAAGGATTTGGAAGAGGAGTTGTAGAAAATATTTAAACTTGAAAAAGGTCAAGCGTTTTGGCATTCTTAATATCTATAATGATTTGATTCTGGAAATGACTTTGAACAGCAGAAAGAACTAGGAACTCTCTTTATATAGTTTTGAATAAATGCAGAAAGTACTATTGTCCAGGACTGCACAAGCATTCAATGCTTTGAATCTTCATTTTATTTTTTATTACGATATAAACCAAAATTTTTTATATTAAAATAATATAAAGCTAAATGTTTTTAATAAGGTAATATATTATATTATTAAGCTGAACAATCTCAATCTGGAGCATTCATTACACTCTTTGTGTACACAATTTGAACAACGGTAGTAATTAAAAGGGATACATTTGAGGTGAGGAAATGTATGCAGACATAATAAAAAATATAACAATGTTATATTTATCAAGACTTTTCTTTTGTGCAAACACACCATGGAAGAAGGCCAAAAAATGAACACACAGTATCAGGTTGTAAAATAAGTTTGTAGCGTTTTTTTACTGGTGATTTCAATAAAAACTTCAGATTCTTGTAAATATTTTTAATCAGCTCTATATGGCCCATTTTGATTTATTGTATATTTATATTGCCATGTTTCAGGTAATTTTTTAATTCCGTCCTCCCAGAACTTCTCAGATTTTTGCACAATGAACTCCTCTAAGTGCATTTTTAGTCCTCGAGCAAATTAAAGTGTTTCCCGTTAAGAGAGTTTTGAAGGGCCTGAAATAAGTGAAAATCTGTTGGGGCAAGGTCTGGTGAATAGAGTGGGTGGGAGATCACATCCCTATCTAACTCGAATAATTTCTGCCGGGTCTGCAAAGACACTTGAGGACAGACATTATCGTGATGGAAAACTACGCTTTTGCTCAACTGCTGCCCTTAATTGTTCCAACTGGGCACAGTACACTGCAGAATTAATGGTCTGATAAGGTGAGAGAAGCTCAAAATAAAGGACACCTTTCCAATCCCACACCAAATGCATAGCATAACCTTTTTTGGATGTAATCCTGCTTTTGGGAGTTGTAAGTATGATACTTCGTTTCCACAGGACTTTTTCCTCACAATATTATTGTTCAGGACCCACTTTTCATCCCCTGTTATCAACCTTTTTAAAAATGGATCATTAACATTGCGTTTCAGGAGGGAATCGCTAATCGATATGCAGTCCAATAAATTCTTTTCTGTCAAATTGTGAGGAACCCATATATCACTTCGAAGAAACATATCCCGTAGCCCTCAAATGATTTAAGACAATTGCATGATATATGTTAAATGTTTCTGCGATATTCCGTATCGTAGAGTGAGGATTGTCTGTGATCAATGCTTGAATTTGGTCATTATTAACAGTTGAAGGACGACCCGAGTGCTTTGCCTCTTCCAAGACAAATTTCTGGTTCTGAACTAATAAAACCATTATAATTAAAAAATCGTTAAACGATGAAAACAAATTTTTTCCTCTTACATTTTGACCAAGCAAAATACCACTTAAAGACAAGGAATCTCAGTTGAAACTGATGCATAAAAGTACCTTAACTAATCCTTTTTTAGAATATGTAAACATTACTGACCAAGTAAACATGATTTTATAAACACAGAGAGGATTAAATTGAAATATTGAAAAAAAAAAATGCTATGAACTTATTTTACAACCCAATATAAAAATTATAGAAACAAATTACTAGATGTTTCAGGACCTGTGAGCCCTTAATTTAATAAAATCTTATAGAAACCTACAAGTTGTATGAATTTTTTCGCACAGGCTTATCTTGTTTAATAATATTTCAGCAGATATTTAAAAGATACTAGTAATATAATACAAATATTTAAAAGATATAATAATTATTTAAAAAATATACGTTTCAACAATTCTGGATGTAGTTAAGAATTAAAATAATATTTTAAAGTAAATTACTAGGAAATAATCCAGAAAACAAGGAACTAACAATTCTGGAACTATGGTTAATACCAACAAAATTCATATAAAATCATGAACACAACAGAAAAAAAAAAAAAAAAAAAAAAAAAAA
>NW_027105413.1:67935-115849 GCF_000696795.3 Halyomorpha halys | reverse complement strand
TTTTTACTTTTATTTTAATGTAATATTTTTGTAAGTAACTTGACTTGTGCATAATATTTTATTTATTATTTAATAATAATGAAATAACCTATGTTTACCTTTCCATCCCCTTTAGGATTAATGAAAACAACATAGTGACCTCCATGATTGTCTCCACTATGTACCAAAACTGCATGGAGAGTATAAATAGCAGGTGTCGATTCTGGTTGTTGTAAATATTCAGAGAGATTAATTTTTTCAGTAAATTCAAACCTAAACAGATAATATAAATTGTTAATAACAAACACTTTTATCTAATGGTAAAATAAAACCTAATCTTTTTTTTTTTTTAATGATTCTTTTTGAAATTTGGAGTATTTTCTCAAAATAATAAGACCAGTGCAATAAATTTCTAATCATCACTGGATGAGATTAAAAATTTTATTTAAACTTTATGGGTTACATTTATTATTATATTGACAATTTGCATGCTAAATAATAATGTGATCCATAAGTTCAGTTAATATGGATTAATTATTTCTGAAATATGATATTATCCAAAAGAAATAAAACAAGGTTGGTCAACTGATTGTATTCATACAACAGTTTCAAAATGAATCACATCCACAAGTAGGATATCCCTCTTTCTCTACAGAAAAATAACTTTTTTTTTATTTTCAGTATTTGTTTCTCTGTATTGTAGAGGTGTTCAGGAATATGTTATATTCCATAAATACAAAAGAAGAAATTATTCTTCCAAATTAAACATCAATTTTTTAAATAAAATTGATAAACTTTCCAGATCTGAAGTTATATAACAAGTACATAATTATCCCAAAATGATAAAAATTTAAAACTCACATTTCTATAAATGAATGACATTACTAATAATTCATAGATCATGCAATATATAATAATTAAAACGAGAGATTATGTGAATATGCCAGTAAAATTAGATCAAATAAGAGTGCTTGAGAGAAATTCAGATCTAATTACACCTATATGTGTTTGACAGAGAGTGATTTAAGGATCAAGTTAGTAGAAGGAGACTTATAAGCTAGCTTTCTTGCAATTAGAGATAGTAAGGAGAACAATTACATCAAACCTCTTCTAAATATTTTATAAACTTGTCAACTACTAATTGAAAGATATCAGAAAAATGAATTTATTTGACAAAAACAAACCTAGTAATTCCTAATGAGCTGTGTTTTTTTTAAACCAAAATTCCACCCTCCCCTCACCCCCACAGGAAAAATTTAATCAAATTATATTATTAATTATGTTTTTTATTACTGATTATTTTTTTAGTTATTTTTAATAAACCAAAAAAATTTTGATTTCCTTTTGGTGTTTTGCTTAATGTCATACACAAAAATAGTAAAAACTTGAGTTGTATCTTGAATTTATAAGCAGAATGCATAATTTACACAATTTCCACCTTAATCTAGCTTTTTTGCAACCAGATTCCTAATTGGATTGGACTAAAAGAAAAATAAATAATTAAAACATAATTTGTTGCATTATTTTATTTTTTTTTTAATACCTGTCATTGAATTTTACTGAGCAATCAGTCATAGGATCATACTGGAACCTCATTAGATGCAGATGGAGAACTGGAGGAAACTTTGAAAATATGACTCCCTTTTCAGCATCCTGTAAGCCATGCTCACCGGCATCATATTTGTTGTCACCATCCAAAACCTCAGCAGTTATGTAGTCATTAAATGACTCAGTAACTAATGAGAAAAATAATAGTTAAATTTTGTAACTTGTGGTGGAATCAATGAAAATGTATAATAAAAAACTTACTATTTTTTTTCCCCTTGATGTTGAGTTGAATATCATAAAATGTTTCAATGCGGGTAGATTTGTATTCGATATTTTTGCACTTGATAAATGACTAGAAATTTGAAAAATAAAAACATTTTTAAAAGTAAAATAAAAATATATATAAAAATAATATTATAAAATAAAATTATACTTACCACCATTTTGCCTTCAAAAAGCTTTGGTACAGTGCCTTCTACACAAGTTCTTTTCATTTTACTTTCTAATTTATCTAATAACTAAAACAAAAAACAAAATGTAAGCATAAATGAGAATAACTTAAAATAAATATTTTAAAAAACTTCCTTCTGAGCAACATTAAAAAATACTCAACTAAAATTAGCTTAGTCAACTTTGATGCAAAGCAAACAAACAATGGAAGCAAGATGGTCTGGGTGACAGTCAAATAAGGGTTCTCTAAAATAACACAAAAAACTAATCATTTTAAACACATTTGGACTCACATTACAAGTGTTTATTAGGGCTAAATAAACAAAATATAAACATTGTAAAGTATAGTAGGTCGAGATGATTAGATAAAAAAAATTATATTAAAAATATAAAAATGAACTGAGTAAATTAAAAGAATATACATATGTAAAATAGTATATTCTTTACTTCTAATTTACTCAATTTATTTTTATATAATTTTCTATACGTAATCTTATAGTTCTACCATGCTTTACAATGTTTTTATACCCATTAATTAGCTCTGCAATTTGAATCGAAATGTAGGGATCTAGTCTAATCTGCTATTTTTGAGTACTCTTATTTGACTGGCGCCTGGACCATCTTTCTTCAATTATATAAGGTCATCTAATACTCTTCCAAAACAAATAAATAATAACTCACAACTCTAAGAAATTCTTGAACATCATGCTGCATAAATGAATCAAGTGTTTCCCAACCAAAAGATTTTGTCAGTTTCTTTGTACCAACAGGCTTATCACTAAATTGGAGTTCATGGAAAACTCTTTGCAAAGCTAAGGCAACGCTCTTACTAGAATCATCACTTTCTGTTGGCATTTTATAAACAGCCTATAGAACATAAAAAAGGTTAATACATTGAAAATAATAGAAACAAATTAAAGAGTTATTTACATTAGATATTACCTTTCGAAGTTCATTTGTAAAGTAAAGAGTTTGTAGAAGAGAATTCATATAACATGTAGCACCTTGATTTTTTAAACCTACATAACCTGTATGTTTTTTTGAGTCCCAGCTAACGCCATGAGGTGCATCGGCAGTTACATGAACCTACAAAAATTACATTTTAATATCCTATTTCTCACTATATCAAATCAAGAAGAACTTTTGAATATAACGACTTACTTCAAGAATGATACTATCATCTTTAATATATCCTTTTTCTGGATCTAAAACTTCATTCCAAGCCATAAAGTGGCTAAAACCCCAATCATTTTCCTTGCTGTAGAATAAATGTTGGATTTCTAAAAATACAAATATTTATAATGTAAATGGTTACATTTAAATTTTAAATTAAAATTCATATTATTTAGAGAAGCAAACATGACAAATTACTTTGAAGGCAATAACATTAAAACAAGATAAAATACCACTATGTAAAATGGCAAAGTACAAATTAAACATGAAATATGATATAAGAATGGGGAAGAACCATATGAACAAACTCCACATAGTTAATTAACAAAAAAAAGTTGCTCAAACAGTACAAAACTTGCTTTTATAAGATGATATGAAATTAAATTAAATGTTATCTTATAATCATACCCTGATTAACAATAATCTTAGATTTCGAATCTTGTTTTAGATTTAGCCTTGCAAAGTGGGCGAACTGTTGGTCCATAATAAATAATTTTGTACAATTTGAGCAATATTTTGAACTGCCATACAGACCATCTTCCTTCATTAATTAAACACTGATAACAATCTTCTAATATAAAATATTCTCTGTTAATATTTGTAATTACACAAGACTTTCTTGAAAAAAAATTCTAATATTGCAATTCAAAAATAAGTAATAAAAGACTTTTTTTGTCAAATTAAATTGTTAATAGTTGTAATTTTATTATAATTACAAAGTTACTGTCACCTCTTTTTTGGCTTGTTTTCTTACCCTTTCATACCTAATTGTCTATAAAGTAGTTGATGCTATTATATTTATTGAAAACAGTAAGGCAATAATTGCTAAAGAAAGCAGACTTTCCATTAAACATTGCTCTAGATCAGTGGTTAACAGTTTTTTTTTTTTTTTTCATGGCGGAACCCTTTTGATACTAATAGGAAAATGGTGGAACCCCTATGGTAGAAGTAGGTAAATTGCAGAACACCTACATTATCATTTGATACAAGTAGAGTGTCTATTACCATATTTTCAGGAAAAACTAAGAAAGTCTAGGATACCTACAAAAAACCTGTGGCAAATTGAAGATAATCTGGGATGGTAAGGTTCAAAACAGCGTGATGTTGACGTGGAATGACTCATTCCTAAATAATTTTGCAGAACAGTGGTTATGAATAGTATGTAATTTCTTATGCTTAGTTGATATGTAATTTCTTTGCATAAGAAATTACATCAAATGCAATTATATTTAGATACATAAATGAAACAAATTAGAATTTTATTCTGCCTTAAGCCACCTCATTAATTTAGGAATGTATTAGATAACAAATGAATATATCAACCATTTCTCGAAATGTTCTTGAATCGTTAAAAATGACTGCTTAAGAAAACAAACTACCTAAATTAATTTAAATTTAGGTCAAGAACAACTGTCTCTCTCATGAATAGGGGTTACTACTGTTCTTTCAATGTTTATAACATCCAACCTATTCACAACATTTGGCTTGTTTGTTTACCCCAGTTTCATCCAAAATCACTTGTCAAGGATGAAATTTCTAGGGGCATTACGTACACATTGTGTAATTTCAATTTTATGAAATATATAAAATTAGAAATCATTTCCATTTAATACAATACAATTTATTCTTCCCTAAAAAGAGCCTTAGGGATTAAAGCTTAAAGCAAGTAACAATTAGTGTCATAATTTAGTTCTCCAAAGAACAAATGAACTGATTTTCAGTTTCCATAATATATTACAACATACTATCCATAATATATTGCAAACACCTGATTTTATAAATGAGGATAACATTCTATTTGCTGTGTGTTTATATTTAAGAATAGCATCCTATTTCGGTAACACTAAATATGACTCAATAAATAAGATGGCAGAATCTCAAATCATGACACTTTGAAAACTTGCCAACTGCTTCTGTATCAACTATTTTCAAACATGTTTTGATAAAATGTTTTTTAATACACAAAATGGCCCTAAATGTTGTCAAAACGATAACAATATATTTAAAAATAGAGAAATTCATGGGAATGAAAAGCTGTTAAAAAAAATTAGTGGTATAAAAAAACAAAAAATACAACTCCAGGAATCTCAGCTAATATTCTTCAGTAGGAAATTTATATGGACAGTAACAAGACTTGGTCTAAACAAATATTATCTATACAAAACAAATGTATATACTGATTCCTGCTCTATTTTATACGAAGGAATAATAATGCTAAGAAAAATTCATAGAACCAATTTTATAAAACATGTTGAGAAAATAAACGTCCATTAACTTATTACGACTTAACACTTGTAAAAGAAAGGTAGTGCGACTGGGCAAGGACAATAGTAGAAGGATTGCTATTGCTTTGTCAAAACAAATGCAATTTATTGTGAAGATGATTGGATAACCTTCCGAAGAAGCAATGGTGAAGGAAAAGATGAACAATAATTTGTTGAGTTAAGATAAAAATCAACTTAACCTATATATTACTTTTCAAAAGTAAAATTCTGAGAACTTTCAAAATTATTATTTCAAAAAACCACATATTTATAAACCATGTAAGCATTGACATTTTTTTGAAAATTTAAAGAAATCAATTTTGATCAGAATGTACTGACCTTTTGTATATATAACTTTAATTATACAGCTGAACAATGTTCTTAATTTAATTAAATGAGTAATGTAATTAGTCATTAAGAAATACTTAATATTATTCCTAAATATATGTATACATACTTCTACAAAATGGCTCCCCTCCTTCTCTTTGAGACAGAAGTCGCAGTTCCGCAGAAGCATGACAGCTCCATGTAGTACTTTCGGATTCTCCATTACACTAAAACAAAAAGTAAAACCAAAATAGTACATAAATCTTTTATAAAAGACATTAGCTAGAATTTTTTCATTATCTAAGTACTACTTTTTAAGAATGCTTTAAAGAATAGAACTGACATCTCATCATTAGTCATTAAAAACTACATTAAAAATTTTGACAAAATAAAATATTATTTATTAATAATGAGATAAACATTGTTCAAATTAATCAAGGGCCAGAAGATGAAATGTCGTAGAAGTAGAATGCAGAAATACATTTTTTAAACTGAAAAGACAGTTATTAAATTATTTGAAATTTCATGATTTCTTTACGTTGGGTCATTTTCTAGAAACAAAAACTTGAAAACCATGGTATCTGAAATGACTTATAACAATTTTTATTATATATTTATTATATTTGATTAAACAATAGCAACCTAAGTTTAATTCAAATACTTTTTTTATGGCATTTCTCTACTTTAATTTGATTACACAAGCTTAGTGGATTTTATCAATTATTGCAACCACATGGGTCAAAATAATACAACAATCAATGTTTTCTACAGAACTTAATACACATCAACAGTAACGCACCAAATATCTTAACAGCTAAAGATGAAGTAAGAACATCTGCTATTTGATATCTTGAAAACACCATTCAAAAGCTAAGAATGGTTTTATTAGGTTATTTTATTTAAATGATAGATATACAACTTTTTCATTCAGGTATCCTATAAAAATCAAAAGTAGTATATTTCTTGGTCACACTAAGAAACTGAAACTTGAAAGCTGTTTGTAAAGCAAAATTCAAACAATCTTTAATAAGAAAATCTAAGGGCTTAGTTTGGTTACAATAGTCTTCAAAATTTACTAATCAAAAACCAAATCTTCTGTGGGATATTATTAAAGATGGTTAAAAATATTATATACTGAAATTTGTGAATGACATTGAACTAAACATATTTTCTCTAAAGCAAAAACAACACTGTTGATCTAGAGCCTAAAATCTAAACTATTAACCCCCTAGAAAGATTTAAATATCAAATTCATTATTAATATGAATCATTGGTTGATCATCCAATCAGGAAAATAAGAATATTTAAGTTGATAATCATGATCAAAATATTGAAATATTGTTTCTAAATCTCCACAATACATTCACATTTACATTTACAAGTACTAGTAGCAGTAAGGGAACAAATTTGTACACCAAATCCACATGAGGAAGAATGCTAAGCTAATGGAATGTTCAGATTAGAAATCTCCATTTTCATTGACATTGCATTTATAATACAATATATACTTTTTATCTTACAACACTGTCATTATTCTGTTATAAGATCAGTCCACAACATACTTTATTATGGTAAAAAATTCTAAAAAACAATAAATATTCATTATTAATAAAGAAACGTCGGCATAAAATAAATAAATATGGTTTTGTTTATTTATGTTGTTCTTTGCTGACCGCACCCCCTCGACAAACTTCTCCAATTAATAAATATTAAATATTATTTTTGTATTCTGTATGAATCACATAATTTTTCTGTTTCCCCATTGACCTCTCAGCTATAATTTTTTCATATTGATTCGATAAGAAGGTATTACTGGAGCAGTTCTGAAATCTAATTCATAAATATGTCTAGGACACTTTCATTTTACTAATATGAACATGAAAAAATAAATTAAAAACTAACCCTTAATGTTCTGATCCACTTTAGTAAAGAAATTCAAAATTTAAAAATTGATTATCAAAACGAGAGAAATAAAAATCAGGCATCCATTTAAATATGTAAGGTACTTGGTACTTGTTAACAAATACTTTAAAAAAATAAATCAAACCTGCAAAAAAAATCCAAGGCTGCGGGTCTGCTGCCTGTCTTGTGTTTGAGAGTTCCGAGGCATAACCATGATTTTCCATGGCAGATTCCGTACAATACATGGTGCTGACAATTGGGAATCCTTTAATTTACTAAAGTTGATAACTGTATGGCGGAAAGTTGCCTCAGATCTTGCATCATCTAAATTTAAAAAATAAGAAAATAAAAGAGGAAATTCAAACACAAATAAAATTGATCTCTAAATAAATTTATAGCTAACCTTCTTCCATTTCAGTATCCAGAAGAATTGGATCATGCATTTCACCATTGATTGTTCCACTCTCAGTAACATCACCGCCTCCTCCATCTACAAGGGTTTCCATCGCCTCAACTAAAAAAAAAAAATAAATAATAAAAATTGAAGCATTATAATTATCATTTGCAAATTATAAATAATTCCACTTTCTCATTCACAAGTACAATTCCAAGTTCCACTTTTATTTTTTAAATTTCTACTCCTTTTAGGGCACTTTTAATGAGTTTGGTTAGATTGTAATAAGTAAGAACATTGAGTTACATATGACTAATGACAATGATTGATATAAATATTGAATTTGCTCGAGAAAGATTCTTGGCTTATTAATATACAACTTCTACTGTAAGTACAACTGGAGATAAGTATCCTTAAAAAGTTAGTAGTAATCCACAGAAAATAGGTAGCAGAAAACGCAAAGCAAATCTGAACAAAGGTGGAAGCTTAAAGAAGACAAAATACCCATCAATAAATTGCTCTCCTCGTGCTAATGACAGCCAAACATCCGAAGATTAAATTGAGACATAGAAGGAAGATTTACATTAGGACTGACCTTGTGAATATGGGATTTAAAATGTATCGATGGATGAAACTACATGGCAAGAGATTTTTCATAATATTCACAGCCAAACATTCACACAGTTTGCTAAGTACTCACTCTTAATTGATAGCTGTCACCTACTTTTTTGTTTTATTGCATTTTTAATTTTGATTTAACAATTAAACTTCTTAAGATCGACGTTAAACCATATTCTAAAAAGGATACTAATACCTATTATAAATAACTTGCGACAGATAATCTTTTAAGCATGGTTAAAAAAATAAATGAAAAGAAAGGTGTGGCAAACTAGTTATTTTACAGAACGAAAACATCAATTGAAATTTTTTTTTAACTGGGTATTTAGGGAGTGTATATATTCAGTCCAATAGTTTCATTATTTCTTTTTTCAATAATTTTATGAAAGTATGTTTGGAAACTTTACAAGCAGTTTCATTCTTTTTTATGACTAGCAAGTCTTTTGTTATAATATATTTGAATGTTGAGGTGTATTTCTCTCTTTCAAGCTTTTTAATTTTTACGAACATTTCGGGGGTTTACTACTATCATTAGGTTAGGTTATCTAGTTCCTAAACATTTGCCATTTCATAACTAAAATTTTGTCAACCTTGATAGCTATACATTTATATAATCATTATGGATTACTTGTAGATGCTAATCTTATAGATTACTTGATTTTAAAATTTTAATTATAAAATAGTTGATGTTAATGATAAGGATTAGATAATCTGATGATGGGAGTAAAAAGACCCCTAAACATTAAAAAAAATTAATTAAGATGCTTTTATTAAAAAGCTCCATAGGAAGAATTTCACCTTAAGGTTTTATTACTAGGAAATCTTTTGACTTTTGGCATTTTTGAGGGATACTTGAATATATATATATTTTAAAAATTAACCAAGTAAACTCTGATTTTATTAATATGGGTAAAACATAAACAAGTCTTGACCAGCCATTTTCACAGCATGAAAGCAAGGATAATCTTTTCCAGTCATCTAAATTCGTAAAGGTTACCTAATCATCTGTTCTTACAGTCTGACCACGTATGAAGAAATAAAGGTTAGACCTTTTGTAGCTATTATTTCCTACTATCTTGGTTCTTTTCAAAACAGAGTATTAGTGTATTATATTTATTTATTAGCTGTTGTATTGCAATAACTATTGTCAAGAAATTTATAACTATTTTGGTAAGAAATAACCAGTATGTTTATTTTATTTCTGTCATTCTTTTTCTAGTTTAACTTTTTAAAGTCCACTTATTAATCTCATTTACTCCTCTAAAGTGAATGAGAAATGTTCCTCTTCTAAATTAATTTTTCGAAATCAGTCAAAAAGTTTTGAATATTAGTTTGTTAACTTTAGACTTTAGGTATATTAGGATTATAATGTTAATGATATTGTAGGCTCTTAAAAATCTGGTCCAATGCGCGCATTACACAACTTCCACTAACTACCTGACGCAAGTCCCCAATTTTATGCAAATTGGTGGGCTCATGTTGAAGTTATTGCTATTTGTAAGGAAAAAAAAAAACTAAACACCAGGAAAGGCATAAGTATAAACAAAAAAATTCTGCTTTTTCTATTGCTATAAAAATTTGTATAGTAGGATTTTTTGAGGTGGGAATAACATACTTAAATTCATTTTCATGCCAAGAATACAATAGTTTAAGAAAAGAAAATGAAGCTGTAATGCAAGTGGGAAAGATGGAGCGGTCTTGGATTTTCCCATTAGAATCAGATATATTATTATTTCATGCAATTTTTGATATTTTGTATATAGCTGATATTAAAACCATTTTATGGTACATTGACTTGGCGAGTTTAATCAAAATCAAGTCATCAATCAACAAAACACAAAAACAAAATTGGAAAAATCGATTCTATAATCGTAGTAGTACTTCCGGTCAGGTGAAATAATCAAAAACGTTACTGGCACACCTCAAGCATTTACCTTAAATAAGTAATTTCAGTTCCATACTACTTTCAATTTTGAACTGGGCTGTTCACGCACGCACAGACACACACACCCTTGGTTATTTGGCACTCAGGGTACCGCAAAATGTGTATTTCCTTGAAAACTGGCATTCGGAATTTTTCACAATTGCAATACTTTTTCTTGCTTCATAGATATATGAAAGTAAAAAAGTGTCTTGAAACTGAGCAACTAAACCCCAGCTCATTGTACTTCACATTATTATTTAGGTACGTTGTGATTCATATCTACTATAATTGAAGCGATGATGTAGAAAAGGGGCCAAGAGATATAATTTTACAAAACAATGAAATTTAAGAGTTAGAATGAAAAACTTTTAGGAAATAGTTAATAGAATAATATACGCAGCATTGTTATAATTTCTTTTTCTAATGACAATTGTTTATTTATTATTTTAGTAAATTAGTAACTCATGGAGATAATAGGATTTACCCCTTCTCTTTTCAAGGCAAAACCTCAATTATTGTTGAACAAAACCTTTTCAGAATTGTGACACCATATAAAAATTAGATGTCTTTTTCATGAAAGTACTTATGGTAATAATTTAAGGGCAAAAGAAAGTACTATTGTACAAAACACGCACCAGCAGTGAGAACTTCAAAACTCACTTATACTGATTACAACTACTGACACCAGCTCCTGTTTCCTAGAAGAATATAGACCTTATTATTTATTATAAGATTTTTATTCTTTCTTTTTCCTCATAAATTATTAATTCCTGATGTTTCTTCAGAGAGGTGATCTAAAAGTTCCACACAATTTTTTTCTGACTATATTAATTAAAATTTAGCCATAAACTGTTGTATTATAAGGACAGTAATCCGATTCCATAAATTGCTACCTGTTATTACTTGGTAACTTCAGTTATTAATTGAAATATGAATACATATATATTTGTATGATAAATGTAACATACAAATATATAACATTTATGTAATATAATTTACATAATCTATCTATGCTTTTTTATGTAATTGGGCAGAAGATTAAGACAAATTTAGGTTCTAGATTATGGGAAATCTGGCCAACTAGAAGGGATGTTTACAAAATAAAGTATGGAATAGTATATGGTAAGGAACTACTGTTCTAGAGTTGTGCAAAGAGCTGATTGGTCAGGATCGGACTCAACTGTCTGGCTTATCCCTCAGTTAAGGATATTAATTTTATGGAGACTGGTTGTACCACAGGAGGATCGGTGGATGTATCAGGAGTTATATGACAAAATAATTAATAGTTTGCCACAACCAGGCCTACGCCACTCCCTTTTTTCTGTAACAATTAGATAAAATCAAATTCATTTGACACATCCTTAAAAATAAACAATTGAATAAATGAATGATAAATAAGAGACTATAGCCAAGTATCCAATAATAATGTTTACTAGAAGGGAAAAAACGTTGAATTTCAATAGTTTGAATAATATAAACCATACTGTTAGAAAAACTGGCAGTTCAATAGTATACAAAATGACAAAAGCCAGGGGCTATGTTTCAAGGGAAAGCCTTAAATATTGACTTCTACAACACTAATAAAAAAATCAATCCATAATATAGTCCAGACCAAGGTAAATCACTGTTTATTTTAGAAATATCATACTATTGCAACTCATTTCAGTTAACACATTTCTTTGACTTTCATCTAAGAAGTTTACTTAATATGTCTAAGATAGTGTGTGAGCACAGGAGTGTAAATTATTTTAAAAGGCTGACTTCTGTAATTCTAGATACTATCATCTTTAACAAATGGGCAAGTTTCAAAATTCATCAATGTTATATCCATCAGACCATCTCCAAACTCATCCAAGGAAACAATGTGGGCACCCTATTTATTCAACACTAAGATGACTGATGATCCATCATTTCCCTTGGGTGTTTCTGTTGAAGGATACATCCACATTACAGCCTCCACTTTGTTTCGAAAATCAACAACTGATCTCGTCAAGCATTTGGTCACAAATCAGAATCTTTTCAACTTAAACCTATTAAATGAAATAATGTTGTAAACAAATGGATATAATTTTGATTAATTTGTCTTTCTGTTTTTGAAAAAGAGTACTTACATAAGTAACAAAAAACATGACTGGGGGAAGTTGAGTAGGAGGAGAAATCAAAATAAAAAAGAATCCCCAATAACCTCTTTAAGAAATAATAGGGGGAGGAAGAAGAATTAAATCTTAAGTTAATTAACTAAATAATATAGTAGATAGAAAATAAACATGACTTTATTTATTTCACTTAAAAAATCATATATGCTTGCATATTGATCTCCCAAGCTTAATTTCATTAAACACACTGAGTGTTGATATCAAAGCATATTCAACTTTTCAATGGGCTACTGTTAGGCATATGTCGAAGCATGTTCAAAATTTCACTTTCGCATTTAAATAGGAATTAGGTATCTAGCTTCAAAATAGTGTGTTAAATGACCAACATACTTGGTGAGACCTTTTATATACACTGGATACCATCCACCGAGAGCAGAATATTCAAATTAAACAATAAATGAGAAAACACTTCATAATATGTTCAGATAAAAGTAAAAGGAAACTAACCGTAAGTGAAGAAATTCAGTATCAGAAAATTGTTTGCAACAGTACCAAGCAACTTAACAGCAGTCTACCAATCCACAGGTTGTCGGATCGAATCCCGGTCCCACCCGGCCTTTTTTCAAGCACAAAATAATGCAATCCTTACAGACAACCTCCCCCCAGGCATTTGTGAGGCCTGTTAGCCAATGGGTGACACTCACAAAAAATGGGCGTGGGATTGACGAACCCACCCTGCGAAAAAAAACACGTCAAGAAGCGCGCGATGCATTTCCTAATACTAGGAATATTACATCCTAATATTAGGAAATAAATCGCGCGAGGACTTAGGCCTCTATGGTCTGTTGCCCATAGAATAATAATAATAATGTATGCTAAAAAAGTGAAAATATTTATAGGAAGTTTAAAAGATAAAATTTTAAAGAAATTAATGGATAATATCTTTCTTTGTATTTAAATAAAATGGTATTGCATATGATGGTGTAATTGTCACTGACATACTACAATACAAATCTGATCAATAAAAGTCCATGTATTCTATAAAAACATTAAAATGTCTCAGAACTGCTTACAAATCACTATATCACTGAAATACTGTTCCAATGGTCAAAAAACTCAAGAATATGTACTAGCCTTTAATTGAAGTCTCAGATGTAACAATTAAAACAATATATTATTAATACAATATAAATGTACAATACTATAACAAAATTAAACCTAAAACAAAATGTTTTTACAATAAATTTTAATAAACATAAAATTCAAATGACAATTTGCTTATTTATAAAGAATTTTGTTGGTTTCCTAAACAAAAGTTAACAATTATTTTTTGTTCCCTTTTGACTGCACCCTGACCATCTCCTTCATATTTTGAATAATATAGTCAATCATTTGTGTGTATATATATACACTAATAATTTTATTGCAATGATGTTGCATTGCTATAAATCGTTCTCAGCGCTAGATATAAATCATTGAACTTGATTTTGATCTTTTTCTTTTGTAGAAATTTCCCACTCAGTAGGGATTCTTTCTTTGTCAGAGAATATCTAATTGAGATCCTTTGATTTTTGCACCTTATTGTCGGTTCTGTAAATCATAACTACTTCCTTTTAGTTTTATTTTGTTTCTACAATATTGATTTGTTTTTTGTGACTTCTTATTCCTTATTTTCTTCAGATGTTTCTCATATATTATTCTATGCTGTTTGCACTTCTATAGTTATAAAAGAAACCTATTTTAAACCAGTTTTTGTGATTTAATCAAAGAAATTAAGATTTGTAACTGATGGTAAAATATAATTATTAGTATTACTGTCATATACATTTATAATACTACAAAAGTTTATTTTTATCACTTTGTAACTGAATTAAGTATTAGGGATCGGACAATAAATTATGCCTATTAAAATAATCACATTGTTTGAATGATCTAAAGTAAATATCTAAATAGTATTCTATATTAAGTTTTAACAGTATTCATCTTCCTCTACACTTTTAAGAAATTGGTTCACTACATATTTTCAGAAATAATTGCGACTACCCTAATATTGAAGTCCTATCCCCATGTGAATAAATAAATATGCAAAAGCCTCAGTAATTTTTTTTTTTTTTATTGAATGTTCCTTAACTATCCTATTAAAATACTAGTTAAAAAAAAAAATTCTTTTTGAGTGAAATGCTAATAAAAAGATAGGACTCGTTAGAATAATATAAAAACTAAAGATGACAGTTACCAAAACAAAAATTATAGTAAAAGAAAAAAGAATTTCATTGCAATTATCATAAGGTTGAGTAGAAACATCAAAAATCTTTGTTTTCATGATTAATAATTGTTTGAGGATAGAAAATGTAAAAGAAAAAAAATACTGTAAGAATCTAATTGGATGGGTTAAATGTCAAATTTTGATTGGATGATTCGAAATGGAATGACCAGTTGTTGAATATGATCCAAAAAGTTTAGACAACCATGAAAAACAAAATTTTTTTAGTACTGTATAAGAATGAATCAATAAATCCGAATTGTAAGACATTACAGGACATAACTGGATCTGTGATTAAAGCCATCAAAACAGTTTTTGGCCAGCCAATTATCCAAGGAAATACAAAATTCATTTAAGCATCATCTTCCCATTTTGGCATAAGAGGAAATGATACAACATACCTACCTGCCCCCATTTAATTTGAGTTGATTCAACATCTGAGTACTGCTATTAATGACTCTTAGGAGAACAGGTAATCTTTCTTTAATATAAAAATAGCTTTTATATGATCACCGTGTAATATTTTATTTTACATATTATTTTAATGAGTAGTACAATTAAATGAACAATTGTATAATTTTTAAAATGGGGGTTGGTCTGCCATTAGGCAGACAGAAGTACCCCCCTAGTAATCAAATAAAAATAAATCACAAGCCTATTGAACTTCTTAATATGTAAGATGACAGGACATAAATAGGACGATTAAACCAATATTCATAACTTTCGGAAAAATTCATAAAATATCGCCGATCTATGATGAAGTTATGTAATAATAAAGAAAATATTTACTAGATTAAAAATGTAGCTATTAATTAAAAAATTAATTCCCAGAAACCTATTAAGATATACTAAATTATCTAGTAGGAATTACCCTTTTTCATTACCAATTTTAATTTAAATAAATGTCTATAAGAAATTATTTTCCAAAAACCACAGCAGAAGGGTGCATTAATCTGTAACCCTTTCAGAATATGATCAGGTTAAGTGCATTATTTATATCTAAGATCTTAATTGCATTCCACTGAGTATAATTTTCATTAATTGTATGTGAAAAACTACATTGCAGGTAAAATATAAAAACATTAATACTTAAAAAAAAATATTAATGGGTTATTATTGAGTCCTTGTGTATGCTATTTTAATATTTGGTTAAATGGAGTATATATCACAAATATAGTTCGATGATAACAATAAATCATGCAGCAGTAAAACATGTGAATTCAGTTTTATTCTTAGCAATGCATAATGGGGAATCACATATTTATTTTTAGAGGAAAAAGGGGAAATCACATATTCATTTTTGAATTGCTTTGGTTGCATTGCAGAATCATATTTTCCAAAATAATACCCAAACTTCAGTTATAGCACAATTTGCAAGTGTCTTATGCAATGGAGTAAATCATCTAACCTTAGAGGTTCACAGGACTGTATGCATCGGCCTCTGTAGAAAATTCACTATAGGTTGAATTTCACTAGTTGTCATCATAACAATTCAGTAATACATTATTTTTGTCGAGCAATTTTTGAGCATACCCCAAAACAAATAAACTGTTTCACCCTGGTAAATTGATGAGCCTACGCTTGAAACAGTATTATGATCCTGTAAAATAAAATTATTATTCATTTTATTAAAGGTTTGTGAAATTGCATACAACTGGTATCAATTAACGCAATGGGTCATAATTTTTTTAAGGAATGGGCAATATTGTCAGCAAATGGTTCAAAATTTTACTACGTGAAGGATATTTTTCACCAAGCAAATAAAATACAACAATAAATTTAACTAAAAATACTATTGTATGTTTAAAAAATTCAAAATTGAGGACTTGTTAACATTAATATTTAGAAAACAAAAAAGATAATCTATATACAAAACATTATATTTGATTACTTTCAATAATTCTATTTCATTGCTAATAATAAAAGCAATATTAGATGATTATTTTCTTCATCAATAATGGGGTACTAACACAAATGGACAATAACTTAAGTTGTCGGTAACTTTTATAAATTCTACAATTTACTTATGAGTAAATTTTAGTTTACACCCTTTAAGAACATCAATTTCTGTAAATTAATTTAGAATATACATATGTACTAATGCATATTGGTATACTGCATAATCAAAATAAGCAAC
The DNA here is from genome assembly GCF_000696795.3 of Halyomorpha halys. Lineage (NCBI taxonomy): Eukaryota > Metazoa > Arthropoda > Insecta > Hemiptera > Pentatomidae > Halyomorpha > Halyomorpha halys. The sequence goes on along the minus strand of NW_027105413.1, from coordinate 98,774 downwards.
TGTAGCGATATAAGATGATTAAAGCAATTAGATTTCTGTTAACTAAAACAGAAAAAAAAACAATCATAAACCTTAGAATAATTAACTTAAGACTAATATTTCTTTTATGCGCCACACAACTTGGAGATAATGCAAAAAGTAAGATACATGAAAGATTCTCAGAGTTTAATCTAATACTATTTTAAAAAATAATAAATAATAACAAATCAAGCAAATAGAGACCTAATTAACTACAGGAGCAATGTAAATTTCAGTCAACAAACTAAAAATATATGGGTCCCTTAGTTCTATAATTTTCAAATTACATTATATATTTTGGAAAAAATACATATTAACATGTTTAAGGTTAAAAAAAAAAAATGCCTTGGGATATGGAAAATTATTGAAAAGAAACAAGTCAGAAATTGACAATGCTTTAATTGTTCAATGATGATTAACCAATTAAAAGCATATGTCAATTCAAACAATGATTTTTTTGATCCGTTTTACAAATATTCAAAAAGTTTTTAAATAGAGATTGTTCCCATAAATTGTCTGATTGTTCAGAAAAAAACAAAATAAAATGTAATCTCACTAATTAAATATAAAATTACTAAGGTGGATTCTTACTTAGCAAGTAATAGTTGACTGAAATAATAATACTATGAAAACATGTTAATGTATTCACCAGCAGCTGATTTTTATTATTAAAATTTTTAAGGTAACTCATCTTGAATCCCAATATAGATTCTGGACACATTAGATCAATAAATAATAATATTGATGAAACTTAAAATAATAGTTAATGTAAATCTGATCTTTAATAATATTCTTATTACCATATAAGTTATAAAAATTCTAAAACAAATGCAATGGGAGAAACTCTTAAATAAGATCTTACAGGTTTAATTAAAACTTAGAACAGAAAAAAAAAATTTAAAAACAACAGTCATAATTGTTCTTAGGTTTGGTTAAGAAAAGGTTTACAGATAAATGTAAAAAAAGTAACATATTTTATTTATGATACTTTCTTATATCTTATCTGCATACATTTATTAATCATTCTTAAATTGCATGATATTTAAGACCATTGAAAAAAATTAGCAAGAAAACGTTAAACAATTATAAATTAACCGGAGTAAAAACTTGAACTAACTATTAAAACCTACAAACATGATAAAGTTTAACAAATATATTGATAATAGTTTAGCCAAGGAATTAAAATTGAAAATCAAAACTTATACCTCATAAAATTGATTATACCCAAGTTGGAATACATTTAGTCATACTTCTTTAGCATAATAAAAAAACCTCAGATGTGTAGTAACATGAGAAATGATGGGCAGCTTAACATATTAATAACTGAAAAATATAGTTCACAAAGCAAAACAGATTTAGGTGGATAGATATAGGAATGTGTCTTCTACTGGTTAACCTATACAGACTAACTTACTATATGATGACAAAATAAACAGCAATTAGGTCAAACAACACGGTACTATTTCATTTAATACAACTTAGGTAAAAATTATTGATGAATAAAATACAATTTTCAGCAAATAATCTAAATAGTGTAGGTCATTGAACCAAAATCTCAGAATAGATTTTCCTGACAAACTTAATGAAGCACAGAAAATAAGATTAAAATCTGCAATTCAAAAATAAATAAATAACTAAGATGTACTTAAATCATAACTGCAGGAAGATGTCAAGTTCTGGATGGAAGTAAATGAGCTTAGCTGCCAGCAAACTAACCATGATGGACATAAAATCAGTAGCATGTCACTAAATAATACATTAAAGACAAAACTTATCAGTAATTGCAATATTTCTAAATCTTATTAATAGACCTCATTTGAAACATGTTAATACATAACTATGGTAATGATTTTTTTTATATAAATTATTATCACTAATAAATTTACTATAACAATATTTATTACCAAGAACAGTGGTGTGCTAATTCGTACTAAATACAAATTCTTGTCAATTTTAATGAAGACCCTGATGAACAAGGAACATTGAGAGGTTTAATTCAATATACTTAATCTCATAATGGCTGTATATTCTTCACAATTAAATAAACTAAGTAAACCTTCCAAACAATGAAACGCCACATAAGTTAATAAATAATGTGCGCATGTTTCAGTAACTCTAAATAAAATGTTTTTTTTTTTACTTTACTTTGCTTAATACAATCAACTGACCTTCTTGTGTGTCCATATCTTCCATTCCATCTTCTTTCATTAAATGTACAGTTTGAAATCTGATGTGATTCATATTTCCAATGGGTACCGGCTGATATTCAAGTTTTGATTTCTTTAAAGTCACACGTTCAGTTGAAAGGTAGTTTTTACCCGACACGGTATGTTTGACGGGTTTACTTGAATTGCGCCCAATGTCTGCAGATTTCTTCACCCCCTGTTGCCAGGGGAAACAACGCAACCATATATATCAAAATTAATATATATATCTACGGACTGTCAATTCGTAAGATCATGAATTTCCGAAGTATCTGCCTACCCTCGAAAATAAACAAAATGGCTTCCAGATATGTTTTGATGATGCGCACAATTTAATGCGCAAGCTTGCTATGGAGATATTCGTTTAGAAATAAAGTATGATTTATTACACTATACAAGTATTTTTGGTTAAAGCGTAATAATATTATATTGATATTAAAGGCAATGACCCAGCTGAAGTATTTAATTTGCAAAATGAAGAATAATTGAAGTTCAGTGCTGCCTGGATATAAATTCACAACCTACGGTTAAATGGACGACTTTCATTAATACAGCATGTTTCCTATGAATTTGCAATGTTCTTATAAGTGCCTGTTTCGTTTGAATGTGGAACTAGTTATTTGAATTATGATGACCTGGTCATGGCGGGTATAAATCGAGGAAACTTACCATTGTTGGAAAGATATATGATGACATTCCTCAGCCATTGTGCCCTCTACTTTGCCAGTCATTTCAAAATGATATAAAAATGTTTAGAAATTATAAATTTTTAATGTCATTGAATAGGAATACGTGTAGTATGAAATCATATGTTTTGCGGTGTAATTTTAACCACGTATTCATGTGCATAAACTATTATAATTTCCATGACCGTTTTTAAAAGATCAATTTTACGCCGTAATTCCTCTTAAGGAGTTTGATTTTTGTTTTCATGTATTATAATATAATCTTAGTAGCATTCTTGGTTTAAAATAGATATTAAAATAGAAAGAAATGGGACTGATTCCTCGAACAGCCATTAGTAATAGTAAATATCAATACATGTTTTTATCGCCCATGCTCTGTGATTCTATAAAAACATTTAAATCAGAAACTATTGTACTAATATATTTGAAACAGTCGTAATAAAAAAAAAATTAAAAGTATCTGTGTCCAACCCACTTTGAGTATATCACCTATGCTAATTAATATGAGCTTCTTTATTATTAATATTAATTTATTTTACAACTTATGTTAGCAATCGAAAAGATTTTATTTTTAATTTATGAAGTGCATGTTACACTCAAATAAATTATTTTCACTACATTTAAAGAGAAGCTTATTTTATGAAGAAGTGTATTAATTCTTTATTTTGCATTTGTTGTTGATTATAATAACAAATAATGACACACATCGGTACAGTCATGATGTTTCAAGATAATCCTCTTAGTGGAATAAATATAATAACAGAAAGATGTTATAGTTGAAACATAGTACCTATTCATTTTTTTAATCTGTTATGCATACCATAATATTAAATATTAATTACTCGAGTTCAAAATTTAGTTGAAAGGATTATTTTGGTATCTCTTTAAGATTTATTTTTTTAAAAGGTATATGTTTTTCACAAGCGCTTTCAATTACAGAATCTTGAAAACTATTTAGTTTGGACAGTAACATTCAAAATTCCAAATCAAATGATTTAAAGTAAATACCGAGAAAATAATTTATTATTTAAGCTCTCATCTTAAGTTTTTTCAATCATGTTTCCTGTTTGAATTAATGAGCATTTTTTCTTTTTTTTAATGGATTAGGAAAGAGAGGATCACATTGATACTAACATTGGTAAAATAATGATTAAAAAATAAAAATATATCGCTGCCTGACTTGAATAGTGGCATATCTGATTAAAAAAGATCGATTATATTATAAATATAACGTATTACAAAAATAATACCATAGTGAGATACAGAAAGACTGAGATAGCTTTCTCCTGGGATCCTCTTACTTCTGTAGGTCTCCCTCTAACGATTGTCAAAAAATAATTCCAATCCACAGAATACGTTAAATATAAAATTAAAAAGAAATACTGTTTCTTGACAGATATGCCAGCATTAAAGGAAAGCAGCGATACATTTTTGTTCATATGATCACATGCCTTCATAAAAAAGAGGTTCGACCCAGTCTAGCGGTATCACTCTGTTGCTAACTTAAATGTTTATTGTGATGAGAAGATAGTTGACCATGGATAATTTATATGAGAAGGTGGTTTGGGTTGCGTTCAGTGAAGAACACAATTAAGTAAAAGTGTTCTTCACTGACCGTACCCCCAGCCATCTTTTCCTCATATTTTAATGTTTATTGTTTTATTCCCACATTCTACTACTCCATGTGTCCTGCATATATGGAGGAACTAGAGCTTTTCTTGAGGCCTCTTCACGCAAAAATACGTGATTGTTGTCCTAAAATCATTATGAGAGAAAGTCTTCTTGTTTCTTGGGTTCTGTTTTCTTTGAAAGGGCCTTAATCAGGACAAGTCGTCTTTTAGCTGCTGATGCGCGAAACTAGGTTCCTTTCTAGACGGTAATCTCTGTTAAATTCTTTCTGTAGACGAAGAGATTGAGCGCTTCGGTCATGCTTACCGCTATATCCTCTCGTAAAGTCGAGCGCATTCCTAGTAAGACTGTAGGGAGAGTGTCCAGCTATCGCTATTTATATGGGTCATTAATACCGCCTTCATATTTCAGTGCTAATTTTCAATACAACTGACCAAAGTGGTGAAACTCGTCGAAAGACTTCAGCCTAGAGGCCCAAAAGGACTAAGTCAATATTTATAAAATGGTACTGCAGCAATTTCAGCTGTTTGTATACAACAGGGTTTGCCTTTGGCTTACATGTATCTATCGTAATGAGGAAATAAAGTTGGCCTTCCCAACGCGGTGTCAATGATGAGTTGAAAGCTTCCTGCTGCCTAAATTATCTCAAAAACTGTTTGGATGTGTCTGAGCACCTTGACTTTTTAGCACGGTATTTAGGTTTTATCCCACAGGCCCATGTCTTTGTTCATTGAGGAAATAACGATCTGCTTTAAGATTTCTTGCGCTGAGAACTTCGTTGCTTAGTCTGTGTAAATAACTAAACGTTGACGTTTGAAATCTGGTGCTACGCTTTATAAATGTGTGGACACGCTTTATAAATTTCAGATAAGATAGGAGATTTGGCACCATGAAAACCATGTAGATTAAGATTCAGCTTTCCATTCTTGTATAATTCTTAAACGCTTGTGATCGTCCTTCTGAGCGCTCTGAGGGCTTCAAGTTCGTCAGGCCTTTTGAATCCCCGTAAGGCGAGACAAGTGTGTTTGCAGCCACCCGTAGATGAACTTATGTCTGCGATAATGTTCTCTTCATCTGCCTGATAGACTATGACAGGTGTCTGATTCGGCGTGGTAATACTGTCACTATTTTTTCTAAAAAGCATATGTTAGAGGTTTATGATCTGTAATGATTGTTAAGTAAAGTATTTTAATGGTTAGTCTGAAATGTTTACCTGTGCGCTGATAAAGTTGGGATAAATTGGGACCCAAGGTATGCAAATCGAACCGCTGTAACTATTTAAGCCGTTAAACTTATATAGTAGCACATTTATATGTATATAAAAAAAATGGATTTAGTTTAAATAGAACGTATTTCAAAGAGATCACCTTGGCCTGGAGTTACTTTCTCAACTAGGGGCCCTTCTGCAGACTTTTCCAAAGCTAGTAGAGTTGTTACTAAGCACCAACTGTCTTTAAATTTTTTTATGTTGTAAAATTTGCCACTATCAAAGAAAAGCAAAAATATTTTCTAAACTGATATATTAAATTGACCATAACTTACAAACAGTAGGAGATATAAAAAAATACGGACGAAACTTGTCCTTTACCTCATACACAACCGAAAATGATTTATGGAAATTTTCCGTACAAGCGGTCTGGAAAGTGTGGTGAATATCCTTGGCATTCGCTGGTCATGTATGGTTGGCAGGAAAACTCTCCACCACATCCGATCCAGCTGTTGATTCATCTCCTGTCAAGCTAACGTAACCAGTATATGCTCGGTAAAATCCCCTATTTTTATAACAATTGTAAAGAATTTCAAAGTTTATCATCCGAATAGGCTTCTTGTATGTGTTCTCTGTTGCATCACAAGCTAGATGTCGATCTATCCGTCCTTTCTAGACGATTATCGCAATAACATAAAGCTACTGAAGACTAATAACGCATAATTCCTCACTTCAAAAGGAAAAATATTTTTTAAACTCTTCAGCAATTTCGAACATCCAATGGAGGTTGACGAAACAGTTCCAGAATTATTTAGAATATATTTTTTCGTTAATGCGCACATAAATGCAGATGAGTCAAATTAAAAAAAAAAAAAAGAACTCTTTTATGCCTATACCATCTATATGACCACTGGTCTAAAGATTAAAAGGCCTGAGTTTACGATTGTTAACAATCTTTAAATGTTCTCTTCCTTTCTCTAAACTGGAAAACACTTAAAATTATGTCCCAAAATTTAATAGTATGATTGAACCGTGTTTAAAGTAAATGCCCTGTAAAGTATGCACAGAATCAACTGATTCGGAGGCGATTAGCATGACCATCATCATTTTTTCAACTGTTTCCCTCCTATGTTATTAACAGAGATCATTTTGGACGATCGGAGTTACTGTGTAAAGTGTTACTGATTACTGCAACTTTTTTGTGACCCATTGGTGACCAAGAATAAGCTTGGCCTGACCTCGGAGTATTTCACTTCTCTCTGCTCTCTTATTCTCAATGATTTTCAAAATTAATTGGAGACCATTATATAACACTTAAGTTAAATTTTATGATAATTTCATCTCAACATTAAATTATAGTGGAAAAAAGTAGTGGGATTCTAAAATAAAGAAACTATTGAAACCCTTATTTATTTATTTATTTTCAGCTCCATTTTAATTGAAAGAATAATTCATGAAAAGTAATAACACAACTATATCGACAATAAAACTTGATCTTACATTTCGATAGTCATCTTAAGATGGCAAAACTTAGTAATAAGAAACAAAGACGAATTCTTGAAAGCTTTGTTAAGGGGCCTCTACATGTTGGCCGAGCCATGGCGAACTCAGACATACACGAGCATGTGGATGGGTGGCTTGGCTCGGTTGGCCTAGGCTCGTTGCCGAGCCGTCGAGAGTCGGTTTTTTGGACACAGATCAAAGGGGTTCGTGAGAGCGCTCGTGTAGCATCTCCACCATTGTTCTTTATCTAGTTGCAACTGAGAGCTGTCACTTTTCATATGTTGTTCAAGTACACAATATGCACTAAAATAACATATTTCTTAACTAAATACATCGTTTAATAACATTTATAAACAATTGAAATTCTTACAATAAATAAAAAATGACTTGCACCACTTTCAGTCCCATAGGCTGAAATAGTTAATACAATAAGTTAACTTCAATAACACAATACCCAATAGGTTAATTCTTTATACAGGAAGAAGAATTATTAGTATATCTTTACCAATAAGTATTAGTATATCTTTACCATCTAATCTTCCATTGTATACATTTTTTACAAGATTATATATACAACAGGACAATTATGAAAGTTAAAATAAAAGATGAGTTTAATTAATTTTTATTTAATTTTAAGCTTATCTAGTCCGATTTTTGTGAATTGTTGTCATCCACCATCTTCTTTGTCGTATTTTACGTTTTCTTTTTTTCTTTTGTAATAAAAATAATATAATCCCAGGGCAATTGCTGAAATCACTTCAACGTCCTCCATGTTTGCCTCTCTGAATAACACTGACATGTGGATGGTCCGCACTTTGTTTGCCGAGCATTTGTACGAGCCTCCGAGCCATGGCGAGCGGCCAACATGTGGATCCACCTTTATGATTGGATAACCGATAGATTGAATCTTGATATTAGTTGTGTTTGAAATGTTAGCAAACAACCTATGGAGAGGGGTTTGTTCTTAAATAAATATTGTAGTTTAGTTAAAGCCCAAATTCCAATCTCTGAAAAAGTAAAAAAGCCATTTTTGAGAGACTTACCCCCAGTAATATTTTTATCTCGCGTGTATGGGGACGGAATTTATATTGCTGAGTGTTGTTCTTATCATACCGAATAGACCTTTGATTTCGACTGATAGTGAGTTTTTATATTGGTCAGGTGTGCATATTATATATCCATTTGTATTATAAAGTTAAGAAATAAATTTGAGACATCGCAGCTCTTTGGTGGAACCTTCATCCTAGGTTAAATTAAAGCGGGTAACCTGGGAAATATATTTTCACTTAATCCGAAAATAATTTTTAATGATATTAGCATATTATTTCTTATTCTTATTGTCAAACTGGTATGGAATGTCAGTTACTTAATTATAATTTAAATTGGACATTAAATGGGTCAATTTTGTTCATTCGTGGCCATTGTTTAGTTAAAGATTGTTTTTTATCGTAGATCATAACTTTTTGAACTAAAGAAAATACTTACTATAATTGTGCTTTTTAAATCATAGTTCGTCATGTAAATATTGGGAGACCTATTTCATGTTGTTTATTTGGTTCAAATATTTCTGTGGGATTTTTTGATTTTTTATTTATTTAACGTTTTTTGAGATAGCTGGTAGCATGTAATGATATTATTTTAATCCTGAATATTTTGTTTTATAAATTGACGAATGTGAATAAAACATACATTATTTTTTTCATCCTTTATGATCCCAAAAATACTATCCCATGTATTATGGTTACTCAGTATGATAATATACATACTATGTATACACAGTTCAGTCATTTGTACATAATTCCCTTTTTTATTTTTACTCTACTATCCTTCTTGGATGTTTTTGTCTAAGTATGTCATGGGCTGCTTAAAGTTTCAATAATGCAAAAACATCAAAATCCTCTATTAGACTAGAGAAGCTCTCAGAGCATTTTTGTTGATATCTGCTAGCTCTGATTCAATTATCTAATAATAGGTCTTGTTGAAATCTAAGCTACCTGCTAAAATTTATTCAATTTTAAGTTATATGTTATGTCTGGTTTGTGTTCTGTGCAAAAATTACTCCCTTACAATTATGGTGGTAGATCAGTTATATTTCCAGAATATCTTTTATCTATTTCATTGTTTTTAGTACTCTTTTGACTAGGTGACAATTATAGCTTCCAATTTTATACCAAGATACACATTTATTAAACCACTTATGAATCATACTCTTTGAAATTGTTGCATTAGAATAAACACACCCCTAATTGTTTCTACCCTTGCGTTAAAGTGATTATAATTATTTGAATAGTTCTCCTTTTTAGTAAGTAAATGGCCTATAGTGAACTAGCCACTTGTACAAACAGGAAGGTAAAAACTTCTGTGTTTCTATGAAGACAGTTATCATTTTACTGCTTGGATATTTGCCTACAATTATCCTTCCAGTATTGTCCGAAATAGGAATCCTATTATCGGTTGTTATAATGATCCTTGTCCTCACCATCTGTGATACCTTTCAGTTTTGCTTGTTCAGTTGGTTAATGATAAGCTTTAACTGACAATTTAAGTAAATTTATGAGTTGGTATACATTTACTAAGTACCATATCACTGTAAATGGCCAGTTTTAGAAAATATCAAATATCTGTTGAAAATATAGTTTTTTCTCTTTCCTCGTCTTCCATAAAAAATTTTTTTTAATTTTTTTATTGTTACAATAGTATCAATAAATAAACATTTAAGAAAAGTTTTTAAAAAATTTTGTTATGAATACCTACCTACTTTATTTATATATTAGTATTTATTTTTTTGACTAACTTGTATTGACAGTACTGATCACTTTATATATTTTATAATAATATATTTTAGTTCAAATTAAAATTAAATATTATTTAATTCTTGAGTTACATCTTTTAATTAAAGATTTTATTTTTAGATTCGGAAAGGATTGATTTATTTCATTGTTGGCTGCATGCTGACAAACTATTTACTTTATCCTCGCTTTGGATTTGCAAGAATGGCAGAGGTTTTTAGTGCAGGTTTCCATTCTGTCGCTTATGTCACAACTCCATCTGAGGAAGTTGCTAAAAAATTGGCACAGTAAGTTGTTTACCTGAAAATATCTATAGGAGAAGGGAGCTCCCTTTTTTTTCTTTTCTTTTTGTGTATAGAAGGGAGAATTACTGACTTTTGAAACATGACAAAAAAGTAGAGAATTAATATTTACTAACAAAAACATTAGATTTTTTTAAAAATTTTCATTTGGAAAAAATGGATCAGAAACTATGCTATGGATAAGTATGCCTCTTTAAACGTAATAATTTCAGAAGCATCATTGAAGGGAAGAAGGGCTTCTACAAATACTGCAACTTTAGATGTTTCAACAATGTTCATGTCATCAGTATAGTTCAAAATTTTTACCATGCTGTTAAAAATGTTTCTGCTAGTATGGATCATTAATTCTCTTAAAGATTTTTCCAAAACAATATTGAAAAGCAGACCAGGATGGGAGGTTCTCTGTAGAGGTTCATATAAGATGCTATCATTGGCGGACTTAAAGAAAACAAATGGATAGTGAGTTTTCATCTGGCATTCTCTGCCTCACTCAAGAATGCTTTGTAAGGCTGAGATCTGTTCTGTATTATATTTACCTTTAGAAAAACCACACATGCAGTTTATATTCGAAGAGCTTGGTTAAATCATTTGCTATAATTTATTTTAAGAATTTAGGAGAATTGAAAGGCTTTAAGGACTTTAGGATTGTGAAATGTTCCCAGATGGACATTTTTCATTTTCAAACAAGTCTCATTCATAATTTTTAGATGTAGAATCCTAGTTTAATTCAGTAGGCAGCATTGAACGATAATTTTGTGAGGTATCTTGTTAAATGATAATCAGGCCTAAAAGTAACAGACCTTACATCATTCCTATCAATTATATTTTATATCTACATTGTAATTCCTCAAATTATTTAAAAATTGATATTACTTGAGAACTATTCTAGTATTAAGTGGTTATCAGTTAAGGTTTAGTTCTATTTTGTAGGTTTTGTTGACTATTAAGTTTTAGTTAGTCTTTGGGACCAGAAAAGGGTAATATTAGTGTTTTGAGCGATTGTTTATTTACTAATGGAACAAAGATGTAACCATGTAAGCACTGTACTTGTAACTCTTATTATGCTGACTTTTATTTACTTTTTGTCAATAAACTTATTTTAGTTTTACCAGTTTCTGGAAATATTCTGACAGGCCTAGTTCTGTTGCCTTCTACTGAACCAATTTAGGAATAGATATTTTCTTAATCAGACAATTTATTGAACAGTACATATTTATACTGATTATTTTTGAGGATGCTGCTTCTATCCTAATTAGGATTTCATAAGCATTTTTTCACTGATTGTATGTTTAGACCTTTTTTATAATCTCTTAAAACAATTTGTTTTATTTCTTTTGGAACCATTTATTATTTAGCAATATCTATACCTCCTTAACTGGATCTACCTTTAAATAGATATAACCTATTAGTAGCTGGGCTTTGAGTACAATGTTTTATTAGTTTTTTATGACCATAAAGAAAATAGTAAGCCTGTAATATACTTATGATAGATGTACTACAATGAAAATTATCAATCAAGTTTACATGATATTATATAACTTTTACTTGAAGATCATCCTAATGCTATATTTTTATTCTATAACTGGGTCTGTATTTGTCTGTTTCATTTTGTTTAACTGTTCTGTGTTGATCATCTGGTTAATCAACTTTATTAATCACTATTTTTACATATTTTTTAGTGGAATTGTTTCAAATAAATTGGCTGCTTGTGTGAACATTATTCCAAAAATAACTTCTGTGTAAGTTTCTACTAATTATTAGTTACCTATCCTAATTATTTGTATCGATTAAATCATTAGTAGTTTTCATGTTTATTTATTACTTTGTAGATATGAATGGAAAGGTGAAATTAATGAAGATTCCGAAGTTCTCATGGTATGGCTCTTTTAAATTATATTCAATAATTTTTAGTATTAATAATTTTTAGTAGTAAAAAAGAATTTATATTATTTTTTAAGGTTCAAATAAAATATTTGTTAGTTTGAACTATTCAAAGTTTTTAAAGCCTATGGAATCAATCTTAGTGAATAATTGGTTTATTTTATGAAAAAATTGAAAGAATTGTTTAAAAATTTAAAGTTAAGGGATACAAATCCATCTTACAAGCACTGTTTACTGATCCCTCTGTGCCTGAAAAAATAACAACAAAACATCCAGGCTATGAAAATGTTATACATGTGGAAGATAGAAGGCAGAACTGAGTGGGGCAGGATTAGTAATATTGTAATAAGGTCTACTCTGTGTGTGATTGAAATTAAGGTTTGACCATATCCTTAGAATCCTTAACTATTATTACCTAAAGAGGTCGAAGGGACATAGCCTAGAGGTAAGCCCAGAATCACCTAGGAGCAAAACATTAAGAAAGCCTTTCATAAGAGATACCTTAGTTGAAAAAACAGAAATTTCAGAGAGAGTAGGGATGCCTGGAAGTGGTTATATATGTAAGCAGAAACCTCACCATTTGGTAAACAGGAATTGATTATGATGATGATGAATTTGAAGACTAAATTTTCTTAAGAACAGAATATAATTACCTTATTCTGTAATTACATTCACTTTGGTACACAGATGGAGGAAAAGTTAGTTGTTCTGATTTTATTTTTGTCAAGGAGTAGGCCAGAAATAATGGAGTAATTATTTTCAAATGGCATATTAATAACCATAAGTAGGACCTAAAATTGTTTAATTTTTATTGAAAATACTCTTTGTCTTTCTAATCACTAACAAATATTATGAAATCAACTGATAATTACTTATTAAATATTTGGAAAGTTACATATGCTTATAAAGAAAAAAAGGTAAACATCTACTAGAGGTTGATATGAGGCCGTATGAATCAGAGGGCTGGGATAGGGCTAAAGGTGGATCTGATATAGGCTCTTATTAATTTGTTTATTATAGTTATATAATTCTAGTTTTGTTGTTTTTATAAGTAATCTGTTAGTTGATGCTTCTGTAAATAAAGTTTTTGATGTGCCGATTGTCTTTTCGTTTGATTGGAGAAAAGGTTTAACATTTTATTACTATAAAGATCCCTTTCTGTCCATTTTGTTAGTAATTCGTTATTTTCTATAGATATTCCAGAATCCAGGAATCTAGTCAAGTATTTAATTTATTTTTATAGTGACAAGTAGAACAGTATAAAGGTGCATACGGAATAGAGGATAGGGGTTGGTAAATCTATCATGATTCCATGTGTGGTTGATGTAGGGAGGAAGGTAGTTTCCTTTTCCTACTTCAACTTACTGAAAAATATTTTCTTTATCAACTAGCAAGAGGAAAGGAGATATTTAATTGTTTAACTCCTTATAGCTTCTTTTCAATTACTTCATTATTTTATTCTACAATTATAGAGGGTATGATACCATATCAAATCTGTTCAAAATTGGCATAAAAAACAATAATGATTCAGTTATTTATGAAATGACGCTTACTCACTATGTTTCTTTAATGCCAAAGGTTGTCATAGATGCAGGAAAAAAGATGTTGGTATATAATATAACTCTCACTAGGCTCAGGTTTATCTTCATCTCCACTATTATAGATGACAGATATCATTCTCAAGATTCTTGTCTTGAATTTTCTTTTAAATGTTTAGTAGATTAAATATCTCAAAGATGACTGCAAATATGGATTTATTTTAATTTTAATTATAATTTTGATATCTTTTTATATTTCAGATGATTAAAACCCGAACATCAAAGGTTTCCGAATTAACAGAATTTGTTAAGTAAGTATTTGATTGCAGTTGCAACTCAATTTATCTATATTAAAATTTTTTAACTCCAAAAAAATTATTTAATAGGTAATATTTCATCTATTTTTCAAATAAAATATGTACATAGATCATCTTAAAATTATATGTATTTATTTTATTTTTTTACTTTTTATGGAGCATATGCCAAGACCAAAATTTAATGACATTAAAACTGAAAAGTGGTACTTGACCATTGAAGAATCCAACAAGTAGGGACCGAAGTTTAAACTTATTTTCTGTTGATTACTGTAACTTCCTGTATGAGTAATATACAATATGATCTAAAGTATGAGAAAATTATCATAAAACTATAATCCAGTAACACATAGTGTACCCTGAGACATTGCTGTAGTGTTTGATTGTCATCTATCATTATCCTCCATTCAAGCTTCCTGTTTCCAATAGCCGGAACTTTACAATTGTATGGACTACCAAAAACCTATTCCTAGTACAGCATTTTCTAATCTCACTCGATAATGGAGTGGGCTGAGGTTATTGGTAGAGATTAGAAGTGTAAGACCTGATTTTTTTAGTATTTTCCCCTATAAAAACATCATTATCTCTGAATATCTTCACCTCAAGCTACGGTTTTCATCTTAATTTGTTCTCTTTTGTGCATATTTTTGGAGATCAAATTAGTTATCCATCTGAACAAAAAAACTTTTAAATCCTTCATGAATCATGAAATAACTTGATCTACCTTTTCGAGGACATTTAATCTATAAAGGTTGTGCAACTTCAAGTTCATTGTGTGAGTAGTGAAATTTGTTTGCCTTCCCCATCAGTTTTAAATATAGCTTTAAAGGTATGACAGAGTTGGGACTAAATAATATAAAATAAATAACACCATTGATAAATCAATTTTCTCCATGAGGTTTGGTTATGTTTATTTAAATGAACTTTTATGAAAATTTCAATGAATACATTTTTATAGGCTTTTGATAAGTTAGCCAAGTTTTTTTAAAGACATCACCTAGGAATAAAGTTCAAGGAAAACAAAATAATTTGGCATTTTTTAAAAATAAAAATGTATTCTAAAAATCCTTTCCTTAATATCCTGTAAAGATTCCTTCTTTTTCAAGCACTGCTACCATTTGATTTGTATGTGAACCAATCAAGCAAGTAAGCTGAGCCTATTCCTCTTGAATGGCAATCCTTCAGCTTATATTCAGTCTGAAATTGATCAGGATCACTTAAACAGTTCAGGTGTGCTGTTTCCTGTTCATGTTTTATAAGGTTGAAATAAGGAGATCTTGTTGGCCATTCCATAAGACAAACGTCTTCTTGTCGGAAGTTGGCTGTAATGATTTAAAATATATGATTAACTGCATTCATTTCAGCTTGAAATATGAAATGTTCTTGTGACATTGTTTCTCAGGTGTGTTGAGGTAAATGGTTCTTCATTTGACGTCGAATGACTTGCAGTATTCTGCTACTAGTATTGATATATTAGGATGGGCTATTTTTTGTTCTAGACTGTAAGTTAATTTCTGGAAAGCTTAGGATATTAAAGAAATATAAATGAATCATTCTTGAAAAATTCTTATTTATTTAAAAAATCTTTTTGGTTGTATCAACAGAATAAAAATCATTGTTTTTTTTTTAATTTTGGAAACCAGCAACCTATTTGAAACAGGTGCAACTTAAGATATCAAAATTTTCAGTGAGTCACATAAATATATATATTAAGTTATGGTTTGAGTCAGCTGTTATTTCAACGTTAGTTGACTGAGTAGATCAGCTGATTCAAATGTATATATAGTCACATGCTGGATTCAATAAAAGTTTGCCACTGGGAACGTACTTCACCAAGACCAGGCTGGCACTGTTTCACCCGGGGTACACCCGTTCAGGCACGCAGGTCGCCCATCATGCACGTCAACGCTCGACCTACTCCTTTCCAGAAGCATGCACGAGGTCACGGACTGCCGAGTGTTGCCTTATGGACCATCCGACCACCGCCCAGTGCGCTACACCTTTGAAGGCGAGTTCGTCACACCACCTGCGAGCAAATACCTTCTACATGAGGCTAATTGAGGGGGGGATATAGGTCGAGCATTTTAGATGATCTACCAGCCATAGGTCAATTTCGTACTCCGGACGAGGTGGACACAGCAGTCGATTAGATCACCAACAGCATCAAGAGGGCAGCCAATAGGAACATCCCAAGGTTCGCTCCAGTCCCCAACGCCAACAGAAAGCCACCGAAGCATATCCTCGCTCTGATTGGCCAACGAAATAACCTGTGAAATGTCTTCATGCGCACCGGGGATTACAGCATAAAACCCGCCATCAACGCAATGACCCGGCAGATCGCATCACTCATGAAGGATTGGAAGACTGTGGCATGACCAGCTTCGCAGAACCCACGATGACCCCAGACAGTTCTGGAGGCTGGTCAGGACCTTCGTTACTAAGAGGAGGACCGTGCATCTCACCGATGGGAATAACCTGATGACGTCGGGTGAACAGGCTGCCCTATTGGCCTCAAGCTATGCAGCAGGGGATGCTCAGCGGACGGCTAGTGCTCCTCTGCCACCACCAGGAAGACCTCAGAGCCCCGTCGAGAAGCCCATTTTCTCCACCTTTGGCTGTCTAGAGTCGGTACTTTGTCGCACCAAGGGAAACAAATCCTGAGGACTTGACGAGATCCCCAATGTTTTACTGAAGATGCTTCCCAGGAAGTGTAAAGCTTACCTGCTGAATATCTTCAACTCAGCCATGAGGATCTCTTACTTCCCGACTGCCTGGAAGCGTGCGATCGTGGTGCCACTCCTCAAGCCAGGGAAGACGGGGAACTCTCCAGAGCACTATCGTCCGATCAGCCTCCTCTCGCACATGAGCAAGATCTTTGAGCGCCTCATACACGACCACCTCATGAATCACTGCAGGGAGGCCGCTGTGATACCACCCGAGCAAACCGGCTTCCAAATAGGTGTCTCGTGTGACCATCACTTGGTGATGTTGCAGGCTCACACCATCGAGCGCATGAAGAACAACTATGCAACTGCCTTCATCTCGTTGGACTGTAGCCAGGCCTTTGAGAGCGTATCCCACCCGCTACTACTTCGCTGGCTGGAGGAGTTCAAGTTTCCGGCCACCCTGTGCCGATTGGTCGAGAACTACCTCAGCGATAGATCATTCGTGGTCAGGGTTGGTGGAGATTTGTCCCCCCCAGCCCCCACCACCTGCGGAGTGCCTCAAGGGTCTGTGCTCGGACCTCTATTGTTTGTAGTCTTCACAGCGCCAGTGGTCGCCATCAAACATCGGAATGCAATGGTAGCAGCCTATGCGGACGACATAGGAGTCTATGCCTCCAGCATGAACTGGCCCTCCGCCACGCACAAGCCGCCTCTGCCACCATCGTAGCTGCTTTCAAGAAGGATGGCATCAGAGTTAATCTAGCTAAGACGGATGCCATCGTGATGTCATTTCAGAAGGGCAAGAAGAGCAGACTACCCCAGCGGTTCGTCGTGGATGGCGAGGGTCGGAATATCTCCAACAACATCCTCTACCTTGGCGTAACTCTTGACTGGCACCTCACCCTCTCCAGTCATGCCAAGGGGAGACTCAAGCTGGCCCGGCAGAAGTCGCATAGACTCTACCATCTACTGACGTCACAACAACTCTCGCTGCGCCTGAAGCTACAAATATATAAGGCCATCATTCGTCCAACGCTGCACCACTAATGAGACACCTCTACAAGACGACACTCACCAACCTACAGGGTTTCCAGAACTCCCTCCTGAGGCGAATAGTACGAGGAACATCACTCAAACGTGCCAGGAACAGAGAAATTTGTGCAGAGCTCCAACTCCCAACTGTGCCAGAATTCATAGGCCGTAGGCACATCAAATTCTTTGATAGGCTGAAAGCCTGTGCCAATCCTCTGTTCAGAGAAATCACCCCTCCACCAAGACCTGGGAGGTGGCAGAGCACTGTTCCCTTGGTCGATGTTCTCGCCTTGGGAGGGACTTCTGGCTCTACAGCCTGAAGTCATCACTTCATCAACGCCAGCCGGAATAGCCCCTCCCTATTCCTAGTACGCTCACGGGAGACTCATGCCATCATCGATGACACCGCCTTCAGCGGACCCGGCAGCTTATCTTATAATGCCACACTGGCAATCCGAGATATATGTTTTTGCCTGAGTATATACATTTAATTCTCTTGTATATATTTAATTTGTTGTTTAATTTTTTCTTGGAGGTCAGAAAAAAAAAAAAAAAAAAATCAATAAAAGTCTGTCTTTGAGATGCAACTGAGTTGATGCACCCATGGAGCTTAGAAGAAAAAAAAAATCAGTCAATAAAATAGAATCTAATTTCTTTATAATTTAATCAATTTTGATAAATTGGACTCAAATATCTATTAAGATACCACTCAATGTTTTGTGAATTTTGTAAGTTATATGAACAATTTTCATTTTCAACAAGGACCCAAGGCTCTATCTATATCTAATAGTGAAATAGAGGAAAGCTTTGCCTTGAGTTTTTGTTCCGAAATGGAAATTCTTGAAAAATTATCAATAATAAAGCTTATAAAATGTTAGTTGGTTCCTTATTGTATATTTTGGGTCAATTAGCTATATTTATAAGAATTTAATTTACTGTAGCCTTTTAAATTTGTCTAATTTTTCATCGGTTAACCATGATCAATAGCATATGTCTCTAAAGTTTAAGCATTAGGGCCATACTGTCTCCTCTAGTAAGTCTCCAGGACCAAGACCTACCTAAGTCATCATACCAATATACCCTTATTTTTAAATTCAGTTGAGAGGGTAGCCAGTTCTACACATTCGCTTAAAATCCTGATGAAAGTGATGGTTGGGGAGTATTCGTCCTAGGTAACACTCTGAAGAGTAATTGAGCGAGGCTAGACCCAGAGACGGCAGGGTTGAATAATAACACAATTTAATGTTCCCATATATTGCAATAGAATATTCTGATCCCAGAATGTATATTATTCTAATTACCTCCTAAGGAGGTGAATCCGTGAGTTGGATTAGTCAGTTGCTCAATTGTCAGATTTTTCTGTAATTAAGGGTACTCATTTTGTGAGGCTGAATGGACCACATAGGGCTCCCAAACCCACAGGATTGACTCATGGATATAGTAACAGAATAAATAATTATTTATCAGCCAGATTCAAAGATGGGTCTTTGGAGTTAGTAGCACAGTTTCCTACCACTGAGCAACTCCCCTTTTGTAAAAAAACTATTTATTGCAAAATTTGATTAAAGGCTAGTTTTCAAGGGGTTCAAGGGAGATTAAATCCCTCTTGTGCATTGTTGTATGCTTGCTTTTTGATTATATTTTTTTCAGTAGTAAATTATTAATTGATCCAATATTATTTTGAGCAACTAAATGCAATTGTTTCTTGTCGGAACTCGTCACGCTTATTTCATATCAGTTGTGTTATGCCAAAATAATTTTCGTTTTGACTGTGTTGTTTGCTTGGATTAACAGGTTAAGCTGTATTTCATCAACTTATGAGCATTACTAAAAATTCTTTATTTTACAGGAAAAACCATCCATATGAAGTTTGTGAAGTCATTTCTACAAAGGTATGTTACTCTTAAACTAATTATTTCTTATTCTCTGAAATTAGGGTTTGGTTTTCTGACTGAAAAAAAGTTAATTTTTTCTTTGGATATTCCTATATATTACTAGGTTATAGGGGGATAATATAAAGGAATGAGTAAAAGGAGAAGAATATTGACTTGAATTAGTTAATTGGAGAATTGAAAGGGAGAGTCTGTTTCATGAGTTTCTAAAAGGGTGATTTATTGTTTTTTTTTAATTGTGCATTTTATGTTGAGTATGTCTTTTTATTATTTTTTTTGTTTCCCCACTTTTCTTTTTCTTATTTTTTGAAATAAAGTTTTCAGAGATAGAATTACTATAGTCTCAAAGGTTATCATCAGAAAAACTTACATATGTTACATAAAATAACAACATAACTACTATTGAAGAAAAATTGAAACTCAAAGTAGTCACCGAGGATAAATAATATTAATTAATAATAATACTGTTAATAGGAAAGAAAAGAAGCTACCATATGACACTACCAAATATTCAAGCTTACTCACTGTGTTCTTCGATGAGTCGAGTCGTAACTGTTGCGTTCATGTTTCGCTCCGGAGACAAGTGTAACATAGAAATAAAAATGTGTTATGCTGGATGGGCGGAGATCACAGTGTCAGGCTGACAGAATTCTAGCAATTCCCAGAATGCATTAAACTATTGCTAGACATTTTGTCTTCTGCAATCGCTTCAAAGTTCAGGGTACACAGAATTCTACCAGAAATTTCTAGCAAAATTGGCCACATGATCGACCAGTTGATTTCGATCGTCTTGTTGGCCATCCCTGATGTAGAGGATGGGACCGAGGATACTACCTTGAGGAACACCAGTGGAATGAGAATAAACCAAAGTAAAAATTTTAATTGAAATAAATGTTTAATCGTGCCTAACCGGATTTCTGATGACTTTGACTTATATATTTTATTACTTGAACTTTCTACATATTATTAAATAAAGTATATATTTTTTATAAACTGTAATAAAATATCTTTGAAAATGAGTGGTGTCTATGACCAGGTGTTTCTATAATTCATTTCATTTGACTATATTAATAAGTAATAATTATTTTGGACCTTCAAAAAGTTTATAACACAAATATATAAAAAATAAAAAAAAATTGTAATTTATGATGCAACCATAGCCATAGTAAAATATTGTTTGCTGGTATAATGAAAAAAAAAAGATAAACTTCATAAATTCAGAGCTACCAACTACCAAGTTAAAACCTAATTATGATCATTTTTCAACAAAGTTTTTCTTGGTGAAAATTTTGATAAAATGTTACAGATGGTTTCTAATTTCTTGTACCTTTATAAAAGTAGAATAAAATATAAAACTGAAAAAGCATTAAAAAAGCTGTTCACCAGAAATATTTCTAGAAAGATTGATAAATGTAAATTGTCAAGAGGGTATCAAAAAATAACTACTATGAAATTTCTATATGATGGACACCCATGTGGGAGATTATTTTGTCCATTATATAGAGGTTTTCATTAAGAAGCAGTTATTATAAAAATAACACAAAAATAAAATAATAATACTATTTACATATTAATTACATTTCTCCTGTGATACCTGATTGGTCCGAAGAAAGTAATCATACAATTTTTCTACTATTAAAAAAAAAAATTAAAATATTGTTCTAGAGGCATTTAATCTCATCCATAATTTTGTTGGATGTATTTATAATGTTTTCTTGGTTAGAAATTTTTTTTCAGAATGTCTTTAAAACGATGCATTGATTTTTTTTAAAATACTGTAATAATATTTTTTAGACTTATGAGGTATGACAGTGTTTGTGACAGTATGTAATATATTTTCAACATAAAAACGTTTCATGTTCGAAAAAAACATATTTTTGTTTGTATGAGAACATCAAGTATATAAATAAAACTTATTTAGACTCTTATGCTGTCTAAATTTTTTTCCACAAAGCAAGTACGCATGTTGTTCAAAAATGAAAAGATTTTGCAATTTTTATTTGAAAAATGCTACAGATTATTACACAAAGCTTAATATTAAATTAATTATTGATTATATCAGTTGATAAAATTTCTTTCAGAATTATACAAATTTAAAAAAAAAAATTGGACATTTCTGGATGATATGTTAAACTTTGAGGATCGTCCGGGGGCGAACTAAGAATATTGGACCAAATTAAAATAAAATTGGCACCATGGTCTCAGGGGAAACGTGGACATCCCATGGACAGATTTTTTTTATTTGATATTTAGATTATACTTATCATGAAACTTGTAACCTCAGATTTTTAGGGAAGAGTGTAAATTTTTTTAAAATATACTTATGCTGAAAGGTGCTGCACAGTGACTAAATGTCTCTTAGTTTTGTAAACATCAGTTAACCAAATAAGTGGCTAAAATTTCCGATAAAATCTTGAGGGAATTCTAAATATAAAAACCAAAATTAACAACAAAGCTAGCTTTTTTGGTTTATTTTTATACATATTATTAATAAATAATGTAAATTTTCTCACTAATTTGAAATAGCAATTGATTTGTAATTAAATATATTCATTCATTCATCCAAAATTAACTGCATTCATATGTATATAAAATGCATACTTTTTATTTTGATATAATTTTTCATTAATACTCCTATATTTGGCAAAAAACAATACTGTGTAACTTTTTCCCAGAACAAGTAGATTCATGTTATATGAATTGTGTCCATTATTGAGGAGTGAAAAGTGTTGATGGGGAATAAAATTGTTGCCTTTGTCCTGAATAGAGTTCTTTTTTTTTTTTAAAACTAATTAGTAATAATTTCTGATATATTTTTGGATGGCAGATATAATTGAATATATTCCTAAATAATATTTGCTTTTTCTTATTTGGTTTGGAGAACCTGAAGCAATAATCATAATCTGTTAAATTTTATTTTATCGATGTTTTGAATTTAATATTAAGGATTTTTTTTTTTTCACAAATATTAAAATAAATATTTTATGGTATTGAAATATTTACCTGTAATTTAAGATACAGTTAGGATAAAAGTGCTTATGTAAGTAATAATTATTGTTTTCAGATTGAAAATGGCAATCAAGATTACCTATCATGGATTTCAAATGTAGTTCCTGAATGATGGTTTGTTTAGAATTTATAATTCTATTGTATAATAATTATAATTTTAATAATAATATATTTTCAAAGAATAATGATTATATTTTCATTTTTCAATAATTTTATTAACATATTTATGGATTATTTACCTATAATTACTTATTTTATTGTTTAATTATTTTATTTTGATGTTATTAAATTATTAGGCTGACACTGTTTTATGAAGTACCTATATTTGAACATTTGTTAAAAGTTTAGTCATTTCAATATGGCATGCTCCTACAATGGAAAATTGTAAAAGGGACTTCTCTACAGAAGGAGAAGACAGCCAGAATTTAAACCGAAGTACCAATGGTAAAAATAAAATAAATGATTTCCACACTGCACACAAATCTCATCGATAGCTTATAACTATTGGAAAATGAAATCTTTTATAATATTGAAGTTCGATCCCTCGATGTTGCCAAAATATCATAAGGTTTATAATAAACAAATGAATTTTTAGTCTTAGTTCTTCAATTACTGAAATATAGGGTGAACCCTATCACTCACTAAGTAATAATTATAGTAGACACACTCAAGCTGAACTGATAAAAGAAACAATAGAAACTCTTTAAAATTTAATTTAATTAGAGTAAAAGGAGATTAAATGAGCATTATTATAGCATAGAAAAACAAAAAATAAATTAAAAAAAAATTTAATGTTAAGATCATTATCTTACATTCTTAACATATTTATTGATTATTATATCTCTATTACTTATTTTAATGCTAAGATTATAATCTTACATTATTATGTAATTTTTTATTATTAAATTAATGATCTTACACTGGAAGAGTTTCTAGAACTAATATGAAATTGGTGAATGAGACAATCTTCCTTGTTTAAATATACCAATTTATTTCACATACACAATGACGTTTCAGGATTATCCCCCATCTTCAGGTTGCTGATAAACTATTTTATATATAATGTATAATAAACTCCTTAGATTGTCATAACATGCTAATATTGAATCATATTGTTGTCAATTATACAATAAAAAACTTTTTATAATATCAGCTATTATACATATTTCAAGGAAAACAATTACCTTCCTGAAGGTCAACCTGTTTGACATATTGTTTGAAATATGTATAATATCTGATATTATAAAAAGTTTTTTATTTTATAATTGACAACAACATAATTCAATATTAGCATGTTATGACAATCTATGGAGTTTATTATACATTATGTATAAAAAAGTTTATCAGCAACCGGAAGATGGGGGATAATCCCAAAACGTCATTGTGTATGTGAAATAAATTGGTATATTTAAACAAGGAAGATTGTGTCATTCCCCAATTTCATATTAATAATTTTTTATATTTTTCTTAGTTCATTAACCAACTGTTTAATAATAAAGTTTAACATTGGAAGAATCAGTGATACCTATTTATTTAGAATAATTTAAAAAAACAATAGAACATTTCTATATACAGTGTGCCTTCATATGGTTTATATATTTTGATACTTATATTTATCATATTTCTTTGGGAGTTTTTTGGTTATTTGTTAAATTTAATTCATACAAAAATTAAAAAGAAATGAATACTGAGAAAAAATGAAAAAATAGATTAAAAATATGTTGTAATTTGTTTTTACTATCTGCTTGATCTATTTATTCCATAAGGATATATTTTTGATCTACGTTTTTAGTTACTAATTTTTTTCAATAAACCTTTTGGGTGAAAAAAATGTGAAATAGAAGACAACTTTAGTTAACATTTTTAATCAAAAGTGCTTTCTATGGGTTTTTGGTTTTTACTTTTCTATTATCTGTGTTACAAAAAATATTATTTTGGTAAGTTCTCTAGCCTGGTTTGGAGGAAACTTCATTTGTTAAAACTAAATAGGATGAGGTATTTGGTTGCATTTAGAGAATCACTAATATTCTAGTTAGCTCATAATGTTTTCTTACCAGAAGATTCTGCAGCAAGAAATTTTGACTTCTTTTCTCTTTTCTCTGTATATCTTATATATTGTTCATTTTTTATTGGTCAGAACTCTACTACTAACATAAATATCTACACTTTTTTTTTTATGGCTGATGATGTGGTGTCTCTCACCTTCCTGGATTGGTTCTCAAATAAATTTAAATATTGTTGTGGAATATTTTATTTAGCCTTACCTTGAATATTAATAATAAATTTGCAATGATTTATAAAAAGAAGTAATTGATCTTTTTAAGTTTTAAAATTCTTTAATTTAACAAATAAACTATGATAAATTTTAATATTTGTTGAAAGAAACTATAATTTTACTGATGTTACTGATGTGAAAGAATATATAAAGGGATTCTGTTATTCTTCCAACATTCCTGACATCAAAGCACTTGTTGAATAGGCAAACTGGAAAATCTGAAAATAAGAAATGTTTATTAGTAAATAGTCAGATATATTAGCTTTATTAGTTTAACTGGTAAGTGAAGATGCTTACAAATCCAGAAACCTATTTTTCTATAGAATTCGTATAAGTCCTGACTTGAAAAAAAAAATTGTGTTCAACATTAACATAACTGTTATTATTGTACCATCATTGATATTTGATGGGCAAAATTGTATGCCATTTCACAGTGGAAAATAATAACACAGAATAAAAATTTATCCTCGAGTTGTGTATTTTCATTGACCAATAAATTTTTACAAACTTAGTTCAATAGAGAATTCAATTATTTTTTATAATCATGATCATCATCGCAAAAGTAGTTCTTATAATTTATTTTGTATTTATCTATAAATGTATCAAATTAATTTTCATAATAATAATATTGCTTAAAGTGATAAAGTAAGATAATATTTTAAAACAATCAAATAATATATTAAATCTTTTTTTTTTTTTTACATTTATTATGTTAAAAGTGTTCAAATATGACCAACCAATAATCACTAAAATGAAATAAATGTAATTATGTAAATACATGTATAGTCATTTTTCATTTAGGGGTCATTTTAGTTTTTTTCAACTTCGCTATCAGTATGTCTGTGTCCAAGTACAAATTTAGCTATAAAATATTTATAAATGATTAAAATTAATAGTTTGAAATCAATTTCTCATGGAAAGTTTGGGCGAATTACTGTCAGAAGTACATTTTACAAAATTTCACTAAACTTTTTAAATCAATCATTTTTAATTTTTATATTATTAGAGTGCAAGCTATTGACTGTTGAAATTCTTTTATTTTAATTATTGGTTTAGAATCAATCTCAACTGAATCATTAACCTTTGACATTGATTGTGAGAATCTGCTTCCTGATTTTTCTTTTACAGGTGATTTAAAATCATCTATAAACCCCCCTCCCCTTTTTTTTCATAACATCCTGAGACAAAAAAAATCGATTGAATATATACATACATATAACAGTGGTAATGTTATATGTATACCTGTGGAGATGTTCCCTTGCATTGCCTAGTGGCATGTGTAAAACCCATTTTTTTTTTTTGTAACCTCCTTTATTATTATATTCGTTTAATACATATGTACATATTAGAGGAAATGATATATGTATACCAGTGAAATATTGCCTTGTGGCATTACAAAGTTAGTTGCTGGGTCCAATTAAGGTAGTTAAGAAAATGTAGCAAATAACGCCAATCGACCATTGGAACTAGAAATCTGCCCCTATTCATCATCCACAAATCTCTGAGACAGGGAGCTCTTTTTGCCTTTCTGAAAAGACATAACAATAGCGTCAGTCTTAGATGGGTTCACCCTGATGCCATCTTTCTGCTAAGCAGCTACAATGGTGGCAGAAGCTTCCAGCACAAGGGTGAGAGCCCGTTAAGGCTTGGCAGTAGAGGCATAGACTCCAATATCATCTGCATAGGCTGCAACCACTGCCTCTTTATGCTCTAGGGACACAAGGGGAAGAGCAAGGGTCCCAGTACTGAGCCTTGTGGAACTCCGCAGGTGGTGGGGACTGGAAATGAGAGTTCTTCACAAACCTGTACGATGATTAGCACTTCTGATTAGTGTGGCGTTGATTAGACTGGCAGGGAACTTGAACTTCTCCAGGTGGAGAAAATGGGTATGTCGTTTGGACTAAGAGGACTGTCAGGTGATGGTGAAGGAGCACTATTCATCCAGTCAGCATCCCTAGCCGCATAGTTCAAGGCCAGGAGGGCAGCCTGTTCCCCAGATGTCAGCAAGTCCCCATCACCTGTTAAGTGAACCGCCTTCCTCTTAGTCACGAAAGTTCTTGTCAGTTTTCAGAATTTACAATGATCATTGTGTGTTCATCGCAGCTGTTCATGCCTGAGTGAAGTCTTCCAATCACCCATTAAACTGCTATCTGTCTGGTCATAGCATTGATGGCCAATTTCAGGCTATAGTCATGCGTTCTGAAGTAGATATTGCGGAGGTTATTGTGTTGACTTATGAGAGCAAGATTATGCTTCGGTGGCTTCCTGTTGTGATTAGGGAGTGGGAAGAACTTTCGTATGTATCTGTTTGTAGCCTCCTGAATGACAGTGGTAACGATTTCCTCAGCTTCATCAACCTCTTCATGTGTATGACACAATACTATCGCAGGCAGTGCCTCGTCAACTCTTGATCTATATTTTTTTCAATTAGCTTTATGGAGAAAGTACTTTTCTAGAACGTGAAAGCAAAGCTATTGAGGAAAAATTGGATCCGTAGCAGTAAAAATATTAAAGAAAAACTTAATCTTGACTGTTAGAACCAGCGGATTTTCCATCCATAAATTTTTTCTGCATACCAAAAAGTATGGCTGTTTTTGTCCAGCCTGTTAGCCAATATCAAACCAGGCTCATAATACATACCATTGAATACTAGGAAGTAACTGAGCCAAAATCGTTCAATCTTTTAACTGGATTAAATATAATTGATAAAAAACCTTTTTGTTTCAAGATATCGAAGAAAAAGCCATTGAGATCTGCTTGATTGGAAGTATATAATTTTGAATCGGAAACCATTTTTATAGTAAAACTAATAGTAACAACACCTGGGTGCGTAAAGTCTAGTAAAGTTGGTCTGATATAGCTCTTTTCATAATTGCTGCCTTATATTTTTAGGTTTATGGTCAATAACTCCTAAAGTATTAAAAGTAGCTTAAATATGTATATTACTAAAGCGTAAAGGATTAAATTGCAAATTTTTTTTATTTATTATCTTTATGTGCTTGGAAGTGTAGATCAACTTCGATTTTTAAATGAAACCTGTTTTTACCCAACTATGGTATCCAGTGCTGTGTAGTGGAATGCTTGTAGGTTTATATCTAAATATCCATTTATAATTAATAGATTTCAAATTTGTTTTCTTTTTTATTGAGTTTCTGATATGATGAACTAAAAAGTTTACCTATTAAAAGTTTCCACCTTTTCCATTTTTGGGCTCTGTACTCTCCAATCAAAATTAGTTTTTGGGGGAATACCGTAATTTTTCAATTGCAAACGTGCCTTTAAAAAAAAATCATCTTTTTTACTTTGACTATGCAATAGGAACAGTATATGTCCTTAGAAAGTAGGCATTGAACTATTGTATTGCAGGTTACACCACGGGATGTTCATTTTATTGAAGAAAAAAAACTAAATGTTCCAATAATTTTTCATTCAGAGCACATTATCTTGAAAACTATCTGCCCCACAACTGAACAGTTAATTTCATAACTGTCAAGAATGAAACTCTAATACAGGATACATTTTATCATTAACATAAATGTTGTCAATGATTTTGGTGTTTATAATTAGTCCTTCACACCCCCATTGATTCATTTTAACTTAACTGATTTCTTCGAACTAGCACCGTCACCATTACTGTTAAGGTTAAAACTTCGAATAGAATCAATTTCATTTATTATATAGGCTTATTCATGTTTCGTTTAACGTGTTAATAGCTTCACTGCCTACATGTACTCTTAAGCATTACTCCAGACCTAGTGCGACAGTACTATCATGACAGTAAATGGGGTCATGACTGTAGCTGTCATACAGTATACACCATGGAAGAGGCTACGACAGTTGCTGCAATGACTAAAAATGTGCAACAGTTCTCTGTCATGGCTTATACATGTGATCTTTAACATAACAGTTGCTTCACTAACGTTACATTTAATGTCAACCATCACCCCAGACCTGATACGATAGTACTGTCATAAAATGCAACTACTGTTTTCTCCATGAAAGTGCATGCGAAAGTTGCTGTAATGGCTGAAAAAAATGTATGTACCCATATTTTATATCCTATATATGTTGTTAATAAATTCTTCTTTTATGCTCTAGTTGAAAGAGGTACTCCATTACTGTTTAAATACTCGAAGTACCTTAATTCTCTGAGGTCTCTGAGAATTTTATATACTCGTCAATCATCAAATGAAGTACTGACTAAAGTACTCGGCATTCGACAGTGAGAGTATTTGAGTAAAATATTCTGTACTCCATGCTTTGTACTCTTTGAACATTTCTAGAAGGATAAGGCTGCCTCCTGTCGACAACGAACTACAAGCAGCAGTTTGATGAGACCTTGGTAATTATTATACCAACACTACTACATAAGTACGTAAGTTTCAAACAAAAAAAAACTTGAAAAAGATTCTTACAGACATCAAGGTTTCCAAATTGACGGGGTACATCCTGATGGCAGTGAGGTTGACTCCTTTCTTAGCTCTGACCATCATCATTTGAGCAGTATTCCTGAACTTAGTGTCTGCCTTGTACCAATCGCTGCTGTATATTGCGAAGTGAAGGTCAGAGCTCTGTCTGCGAAAAGAGAATTCAAAACAGACGTTGGACAAGACAATAAGGTGAGTTGCATATCAGTTTGATTGCGGGAATCACACTGAAATAAATAACGGTAATTTTAATAATTATAATTTATGCTACAAAAAATTTCGCATTTTTTATTCTAACTCATAATTTTTATCTATCATAGTATATCAGCGACCAATTAGTATAAAAGCCGAAGAGGAAAAGAGAGAAAATCTCACCTCAATTTTTGAATTCACTAATGTAAACTACATATATTTGGGAGTAAAAATTGACGAGTCTGCCAATCCAGTTCAGGGGAGTTTAAAAATGGCGGCCGTTCCAAAAAGTAACAAAAACACAAAAAATGCAGTTATTTCATTCCTCATGGGTCTTAAGTCATATGAAACTAGGGTTGGTACATATACAAAAGAAACCTGTCTGCCAATCTAATGGTTTGCCGTGCGTTATGCAGACGCATTCCAAAATTCAACTTTAAAAACTCAAAAATGCCTTTACTTCAAACCTCTTGGTATTTGACTCATATGAAACTAGGGTTAGTATCGACATAAAAGAAATCTATCTGCCTAACTAGTGCTGTGCCGCGCATTGTACAGACGCGTTCCAAAATTCAACTTTATGAACTCAAAAATGCAGTTATTTCATACCTCTTGGTATTTGACTCATATCAAACTGGGGTTGGTACAGACCCAACAGAAATCTGTCTGCCAAGCTTTTGCCATGCCGCGCGTTGTGCAGACGCATTCAAAAATTCAACTATGGAAACTCGAAATTAGAAGTTTTTTCGTTTAGTTATTTATATCTTCTTTTTTATTTATTAAATTTTTTACTCATCTTAAATTTCTTTACTTGAGTCGGTACTGGCACGAAAGAAACCTGTCTTCCAATCTTGTGCTGACGAAATACAAAAGTCAACTTTCAACTAATAGTTGGAGAGATATAACCGTCATAAGCAAACCATTTTGTCAGAAAAACAAAAAATCAACATTTTCTGAATTTATTTTGCTAATATTAAGAAAACTACTACTACGAAAAAACTAATTACAACTTTGTTTTTAGGACATTAAATAAGCTTTAATTTGATGCCTAATAGACATCTGTACAGCTAATAGTTGCAGAGATATAGCCGTCATAAGCAAACCATTTTGTCAGAAAAACGAAAAATCGACGTTTTCTGAATTTATTTTGCTAATATTAAGATAACTACAACTTCTTCGGAAAAACTAATAATAACTTTGTTTTTAGGACGTTAAATAAGCTTTAATTGGATGCCTAAAAGACATCTGTTCACTTAATAGTTGCAGAGATATAGC
>NW_027105413.1:49031-64150 GCF_000696795.3 Halyomorpha halys | reverse complement strand
ATATCATATTTATAATAATAAATAATTACTGGCTAGTGACTAACTTCTAATAGAAAAGGAAAAAAAATGAAGAAGAATGAAATACAAGTAAACTAAAAATGATAAACAAAAAGATAGAATTACTGTTAATGTACCTACTTACAAGTTAAAACAAAAAGCGGAATTATCAAATACCGAAGATAAATAAACAAATTAACTAACGTAAAAGGTAATGAAAAAAAAAATCCTGTAACAAATAATAAATTTTTAAGGATATAATTCCAATAAAATTGAATAAAGGTAAATGAAATAGCAATGATTATATGAATATGCATACATATTCACATAGACACATATATACATATGTATACATTATACATATACATATAGATGCTAATAAATTCTTTATAAATATTTTTAAAAATCCAATAATATTTCTTTCTCCATCTTAGTTGAAACTTTTAATTGCTATTCTTATGGAATTGGGAGGGCAGAAGGTTGTAAAAAATACGGGATTAGAAGATTGGAAGGGTATTAAAACAACGAATCTTTGTAAGTGGCTGATTTTATCATTCTTAGCATGTAGGCTTCATGTTTTCCTTTCGTCAAACCTTAGTTCCTTGTCGAAGGTAAAATCGGTCACATTAATGTTTCTTAAATTGGGAGAAAATAAGTATTAACTCTGAAACTATTGCATAATAAAATCTGATTCCATTCCTTACCGCAGCCTGGATTAAAGAAGAGCTATAACAGAACATGAGGAGTTCGATCATTATAGATGCCGCGTACAGTATGGATTTCAGAACAAAAACAATGTCTCTAGTTTCTCCCTGAAATAATTTAAGCATGTCAGGCTTGTTTTAATCTAGAATACAAAACATTCATTATTATTTTTTCAACATTATGAATAAATAATTAACGATTGCCATTCACTTATAAATAATGGAAACGCAGAACGTTAAAAGACCAGCTCTCCACTTGCTTCAACTTCTGGAAAACGGAAAAAAAACATAGCAACTGTTTGACATTTTTCTACGAAGTAAATTGGTCAAATAAAAATATGCACTTTTTCAGCTTTGCCAATCACTTGTGAGGCTACATTTAAAAAAAAAATTTTTTTAATAAATTCTCTAAAAGTGATGGAAAAATTCTTAAATTAGATGGAGTTGTGATCTTTAACATGAAACAAAGTTTTTATTCGTAATTTATGTTCTTGAAAGTGTTATAATTTAGAATGTTGAACTTTAATAAAAATGTCTGTTTTACTCAGATTTTTTATAAACCATAAATTGTGTTAGGTTTTAGAATCTAAAATTTGGCAACAGCCATGTATGTAATTATTATCTTAAGCAGTCAATAGCAACTATTTTGATATGAAATATAGTAACATTATTTTGGAAGAACAATTAAAATTCAACCTGATAGTTTTAATTTTGATTTCAAACTCAGCTTAAATCATTTGTTTTACGGTATTTATTTATAAGCGAATTTGGCATAGTGCTAATTTATGAATATTTTGCTGAAACATCTTCAAAAACGAATACCTCAGTAATTAGCAATTATCACCTTTGGAGTCCGAACATGCATCCTGCTTCGCTTATTTTATTGGAGAATGGTTTAATTAAAGGAGTATTTATCTTCTTGGAGGACTTAAAAAATTTAGAATTACTTATACTTTAATATGTAATAGGCAATTTTAAGAACCATTTCGTGTCGAAAGATTTTTATCGTACTCTTACATTGATCTGTGAACAGATAATTATCATATAACTAAGTGTACCCCACCTGAATCAAATTTGGGTCACGGTACATTGAAATTTATGCGGAAAAACAAAATAACTGAAAAAATAAAAGAAAAAGGATGACAGATTTCTTCAGTTAAATCCTTTTTAATCATGAATAAAAAAATTTTTTTATTTATTTTGCACTATATTTTGTTGTTTATATTAATTGAATTTTCTTGGTACAATTTACAATGAAAGCAATTTAACTTTAACACATAGATCATTATAACATGTACTATGCATAGTGTGCTTTATGTTAATGGATATGAGATACAGGTAAAATATCATATAATAAATTCTCCGTTTTGGATTGACAAAGGAGAAAAAAAATGCTTATTTTTATAAGATAATTATTAAATAAATTAATTTATAGTTACAAAAATTTGCTAGTGATATAATTTATTGTTGTAGTTTTATATATACAGTTTTTTCTCTTTATATTTTGGTCAATGTTTAAACATGATTACAATTTTGAATAATAATTGAAAATTGAGTTTAAGAATGTGTTGGTAACAAAATGGAGAAACGAAAGTCGTAGGATTTCATTTGTTCAACACATTTATTATTTTAAATACATTATATTCAATTATGTTTAAAGTAGTTGTAAAATTAAAAAGATGTATAGATCTTATAGAGTTGAAAAGTATAAATTATATTTTAATTTTTGTATCATAAAAGTATTTTTCATTTTAATTGCTCGATCTATTATTCAAATAATGCTGGAAATAAATCAAATGCTTGTAATACAAGCAATAAAGTGGTAAAGAAAATGGATAAAAATTATTAATTTTGTTTCCAAAGTTGGCTGTAGATGTTTAATAGATACTAAGTATGCTAAATAAATAATAATGATATTTTTAACCCATTGATAATTCATTCAGTAGTTTCATTAATTTAAATAATACTTAATATTTTTTGGACAATTTCACTCACCATATGAGACTGAAAAACGGATACAATGAGTATGCCAATGGCACCCCCAAGATTGATTGTAACTAGTGGATTGTAGACACTCCTCAATTCATCAGCGTAACTACAAAAATTTAATAAAATTTTAATTGTCCTGTAATTCCAAAATCAAATTTAATTAAATCTTTAGGAACAATGAAATACCTCAATAGTTTCTGATGATCCAGTAGTATTTTATATAAATCTTCAGTTATACCTGAACTCATGTTCTTCTTCTTTTGCTTTATGTTTGGATTGATTTTTAACGTTGATACATGATATCCCAGGACTAAAAATTGAGCGTGGAGAGCCACGGCTACTTGGTAGAATAGAGAAGCATATATTGGTAAATATATTCCTCCTAACAGTACACACATCATTTCGTAGACGAATATAATTTCATAATAAGGATATTCTGCCATAGGCAAGGGGTACCAAGCGCACAGTATCTTCTTCCTGCCAGTTGTAACATCGAACATACTTCCCGTATGGTAAAGGATATAGTCGACAGGAATCCCTGGAATGCCTACAGTCGTGAAGACAACACTCAAGTCTAGAACGAAAGCGAACATGCACATCATATTACAGCTTTTAGAGACTCGTCTATAAATTTTTCTCGTTTCAGCCTTCTTATTTTCAGGAATACAAAGGAAATCTTTTTTTATCAAATTGAAAAGTCTGCACTGACTATCCGCGTGAAACCAAAATACCAGGATTCTGGAGCACATTGTAACAGCAGGGAGGCAGTAGAAATTTATAAGCGTAGCTTTCTGGATGTCCACGTCGATTGTTAAATAGCTCGAGAATTGACAAGCTA
The DNA here is from genome assembly GCF_000696795.3 of Halyomorpha halys. NCBI lineage: Eukaryota > Metazoa > Arthropoda > Insecta > Hemiptera > Pentatomidae > Halyomorpha > Halyomorpha halys. The sequence continues at coordinate 60,622 of NW_027105413.1, read as the reverse complement.
TGTAAGGAAAAGAAATAAGAATTGACATAATGAATTCGAATTTGAAAAATAGGTTCCTCTTTCCCGTCGTCCTGAAGTCGTTTATGATCTTCCAGAAGCCGAACAACTTGAGGTACCAGATGCTTAGACCGTCGATGACATCCGGGCCTCGGAGAGGCTGTTGGTACTGCATGGTTCCCTGCAACAACCGAAATGACGCCCTTGGAAGTTCCCGTATAGAGGATAAAGACTCCTCTTGTTTATTAACGTTCTAATTAACCGGAATAATCGAGTCTGAGAATAATTAAGGTGGTAGATCTTCTGTTTTATTGAATAAGAATTTAATTGGTGTCCTTACCTGAAGCATATTTATTGCCAATTAAAGGAAGGACATGTAAATAATTTGGAATTCCTGAATACTGAAGCAATAGGATGATTAGTAAATGTATACATAATTTCAGAGGCTTCTTTTTAAAACTTCATGGACTAAAACAGAAATAGTGTCGTCTTATTTTACTGCGAACTGATCGTTTCAAATCAATCATCAGAACGAATAATTTTTTTCCCCTTTAGTCTTTTTCTTACCGTCAGTCTTGAACTAAAAATACATTTCTCTTACTTCAGTCCTTTTACACGATAAATACTCTTTTGTGTGATTTCATGCAAGTAGGTAGATTCTTCGATCCGTTGCTTGCTGAAGTGGTAAATCACCTAAAACTGCTAATAAAATTTTACTACTCAACAGAGTATTTAGTTAGTGTGCCTCTTATATTTTTTTGGGTTTAATGCTTATTTCCATAATCTTAAGCCAGGTAAGTATTTATAATAGCTTATTAAGTTGACTGAAGGACTTCAATTTCAACAGTCTTCAGAAAAGTATTTTTAATAATATTTCTGTTACTGAAATTTTTACTTTGCTATCATTCATATGCATGGAAATAATAATATAACAATTTATTAATATAAACAATCTTCTCAACCTTTTATTTAGTTATAATTCTTATAGAATCACTATTGAAAATACCTAGACTGATTTTATAGTGTTTGTCAGTCTGTCAACTGAAAAGTTCTGATAATTTAACAAAATAAACGATAATTTCGACTTTTCGATATTGTACCATTGACGTAGTCCGAACCTGAAAAATTTATGGACAGGCTAAAATGACATAAATTAAAAAAGTAAAAACTTTCAATCAGAATTTTTAAGACTGGGGACGAACTCACCACTCCATGTTTCAAACTAGACGATCACACCATTCCGATTGTAACGAACCATATTCTTATGACTTACAAATGGTTTCACGATTATATTGACATTTCAATACATTTGCACGACAGATAACTAATGAGATCCTTGAAGTTACTCGGCGTAGGCTGAAAAGAAGTTGGATGAGGGACTTTTTAGTCTGATCAAATAGTTTACTTGACCACTACTCGGTTCTGTCTCCCTCATGCTAAATCATGCCTATATATTGTAGATTATTTTCTGATTGTTGTTATTTTACAGGTGTAAATAAAAAACATTGTAAAAATAAAAAAATAAATACCTTGCATTTATTTGAGGCATTTTAAGTAACACAGTAACATATTCAACAACATAATGAAAAAAATTAATCCATGGCAGAGTTTATATAATTTTTATTCTTCATCTTCGTATTTAGAAATAAGTTGGTTTACTTTTAATTTATGTTTGTTGGACTTTTTGAACAGTATATTGGCCAAATCATCAAGGATGAAAGAGCGATAAGAATGAATTAACTCTTGAACTTAAATTTATTTATAATTATATTTATAATTTTATTTGCTTATTTAGCAAAGGATAACAACTGTGGTACGACAAGTTGAAAACATCTATCGGTCGCTGCTAAAATAATATATAAAAATAACAAATATATACAAAGTATATTTCCAAAGTATATTCCAACTAACGATTTAATTTATGTAATAAAACTAAACCTAGGCTTTAACAGGCACCCTAGAAAGCAGTATCGAGAGATTCCCCCGTATAATTATAGGAGCTATTTGGGATCATAGCCTGGAAGCATGGAGGAGAAGAACTAACAGTGAACTGCTTGCAGAGATTGGTCCGTCAATATCTCACGATATGAAGGCAAGGAGGTTAAGATAGGCGCGACATGTGGCTCGAAGCAATCCATCAGAGTGCCTCTACACAACAATGAATGCCATTGTAGTAGGCAAGAGACCTCGTGGGAAGCCAAAAACCATATGGATAGATAGAATCGACTAAGATGCGAAACAGCCGCATGCAACAAATTGGAAATCAGTAGCCAGGCGGAAAGTTGGGCAGGCGTGGAGAAGGGTGGTTTGGGCGACCGAAGATCTACAAGGTCTGTAGAGCTAATAGAAAAAAATTTATTAAGGTGATTATAATACTACGGTAATTAAAAATTAACTGGAATCATAAAAGAGACTATCTATTTAGTAATCTCTGTCAATTTGAGGTTTAAGTGGATTATTTCATTTGGCTAAAAAGGCTTTACCTTCGTGAATACTAGTTTTCTCTCAAAGCTATTGATGATAGTATCAGAGATCATATTAAACGTGATTACTAGATATTACTAAATGGGTAACAGTTTTTCTATTTTATTTTCCAATTACTGCATTGCTACAACCACATTCATACCATGAAAAAAAGATTAAAATCAAAGTTATGAACTGATTTTTGATCAGTTGAATTGAAAAAAAAATTAAACTAAATACTAAAATATAGGTAATTTGGAAAACCCAACTAATGATAGAAAATAATATATAATGTATAAATCATAATTATATCTATCATAATTTTTATTATATTTATCATAATAATTAATATATCAATGATGTATGGACTGATGTAATCAAATAAAACTTATGAATGAATGAAATAAAATGAATGTAATACAACTTATAATAATAATGATAATAATTGTCATTTGTCAATATTAATCAAGCTAATGAATTCCCAAAAGTATCGACTATGATGTAACTAAGTAGTATATGTAACTAGGTTTATTTGGGATTTAATAAAATCGAAAGCACTGAGTGGAGAATAGAAAATTATCAAGCAGTTATTGGGTCAATAAAAGTTTTTAAGGTAAGAATGTAATGATATAATATATAATGTATGGATATAATGAAACTCCATATAAATTATGCAATCATCGGTAAATACGGGCTTGCTTAGACTAAAAAAAAGGCATTTAATTTCTTTATGAGGGAAACTCCATTGTGAAGGAAATGACAATGCTTTTAGATATGAAAGCTTTAGAAAAATGTAACCATGCATCAAACCACCATTTTCAAAATTATTCAATTGGTGTACTATGCCCTGTTAGTGTGAAACAATTATCTTCTGCTTTAATTTATTATAATATTGCTTCGCCGTAAATATATAATGGGAGGAAATGCTCTTAAAGTCTTAGACTCAAAATTATCTTTGTCTTCTTCACGCCTATGCTGTACATGTTCACTTTATACTATCATAAAATATAGAAGAAATATCCTTTTCATTCTTTTAGATGCCATATGGTGCATAAAACTTTAGTTGAGGGTTCCTCAAAGAGTTTCAGTCAAGAATCCTATCCCATTTCACCATGTCATGCCGTCGATCGATTAAAACTACCTATATAGGTATCTTTGGGCACAGGTATCTTTAGGTATAGGTATCTTTGGGCACAGGTATCTTTAGGTATAGGTATTTTTGGGCACAGGTATCTTTGGGCATAGGTATCTTTAGGTACAGGTATCTTTAGGTATAGGTATTTTTAGTGTTCATTACTGTTGTCGGACGGTAATTAACCGACTACAAGACAATTCAACACTAAGACCAAGAATTAGGTCCCGAAACAAATAGGGAAAATGTACGGTTTGTAGTATAAAGCTGATTCCATTTTTCATATTATGATACTAACGGTTATTATATTTTTATCATCCATTAAAATATCTAACTGTTATATCTATTTATTAGATATAATTTATATTATCTATATATGACTTTTCTTTATTCTAATCACACCTTTGGCTTTTTAACTCACATTCCAATAGATCAAATAATCAAATATATATATTACCCTCCCAGACAGACGGCCCTCTAGTCCCTTTGTCAATTTATAAATATATCTCCTCATATTTAAATATATTTTTCCTTTTATTAAGATTAATTGTCAATATTTGTTTTATAATTATGGAGCAATAATTTAATTGCCGGGTTAGTTAAATTGTTTTCTATAACTTTTTTTTTTTATAACTTTGAGACATAGTTATAAAAAAAAATGTATTGGCATGTTTCCACATTGCTATTTCTTTATTATTCAGGATTACAATACTCCTCTTTACTATTACCATAATAACGATGGAACTAGGGAATATTTATTTTCTCCTTTAGTTAATTCTCAAATTATTTCATACTTTATATTTATCCATTGCTAATTGATATTGACAATCAGAGATTGTTTATTTTTTCAAATAAAAAAAAAAAAATTAAAAGCTCTTAAAAAGTTGGTATTTAAGCCTTTTCAGACTATTTCAATAAGGATGATACATAGCTTATACTAAAAGTCACTTGATTGTACATTGATATGACGAGTATAATGGAAACAGTAGGAGCTGGTATACAAGCTTGAGGAAATGGTAAACAAATGCTGTAAAGTGCCATTCAAATAAATCAGGGTTGCTGAAACATCTAGGGCATGTACCTATCTTAAACATGTAATATCATTATTGTACTCCTTTTTATTTGTTCATACAAGCCATTTTGCCAGACTGGGTTATTTGGACTTCAAAGTGTGAGAAGAAAGAAAAAATATCGAACAAAAAGTATTTATTATTCTCCATCTATGAAAATTCTTATTTAAGCGTTTCTCGGGGGTGAGATATCCGAATCCGGATTTGTGACAACTAAATTCTTCCAATTTAAAAGCAGGTTACAAAAACTAACCCATTCACAGTGTATCCCGTGACAGTCATTTATACACACCAAACCTAGACATTTTCGGGACCAGAATTCGTAATTTTACCACACTGTGAAAAGGTTAAATGGTAGGAAAGAGGGGAAACAGTTTGGTTTATTTTCCCCTATAAACTCTATAGCCGAAATGATAACAGAATTTGAGAATGTTAGGATATTAAATAAAGCTTTTGGCTACTCCTTTTTAGTAGTCCTTAATTGATACGAATAATATAACAAATTAAAATATAATATATTACTTTCCCAATCAAGATAATTGAGAGATAAGCTGCAAATGTTTTCCAAGTCTGATTAGAACAGAATTCTGATTTGAGGAAATTACAAGTAGAGAGAGGCTTTAGAACTTTTTTCTACAAAATAATTGAATAAACATTTAAAAGAACGAATGCAAGAGGAATAAGATTTATATCTACTAACTTATCTGAGAAAACCACTGGAAACCAGATTTGATCCTTTATTGTGTTCTTAACCCAGAAATTAGTGAGTTTCTTCCTTACGGCGCACATGTTAGATACTACCCGCAAGACGTTTCAGTTAAACCAAACAGCCATGGCGGCTAACCGCAGCACTGCACTATCTTATGTTATAACCTCATAACACCACCCACATATACAACTAATAAATTTGTTATATTTATTTATCTTTCGTGAAAATTTTTGTTTGTTTTATCATTAGTTTTAATGGTGTCAAAACTGAAGGATTCCAATAAATGCCACTAGATCACATTTAACGTTCGTCGTACACTCCTGGCTTCTTGCCCCACAGTATCCTTTAATATTACCTCACTTATTCCTATCCAACAGATCCGTTACTTAGGACTGCATCTGGACAAATGACTGACTTGGAATTTCATAAAATACAGAAAAGACAGGAAACTGCTTATCGATTCCGACTATTACAACACTTACTTGACAAACGGTCTAAACTTCCAACGAATTACAAAACACTCATTTATATGACTATAATAAGGTATATCTCCACTCTAGAAATGTTATTGGAGTTCTATCAATGGGTAGATTCTCTACTTGTCTGTATAATACCATTGTATAATTGCCATAAAATTTACTTGTATATATTTGAATATAGTTGTAAATATCAATAAATAAAAAATCATTAATTTTTATCATTCCTTCACCAGAATGAACTGCTTGTGAGCTTAGGTTTAGTACCAGCGTGATGCAAGCACTATCGTACTTTCTCACTGTTGTATTACTTGCTCGACAGATATATGTCACCTTTACACTATAACGGTAGACTAAAATATAGCTAAGAGAGAATTACCAGGTGGCTATCAGAAGATTACGGGAACAGTATGTTAATTATCAGCACCAACGTATCATATAATAATATGTTATTGTTATCAATACTTGTTTTTAAAAAAAATAATACCCAATTGTAGCCTATTACATATATTAATAGAATTTAATTTAATTAAACGATTTTTTTCAACATCTATTACTAATTTATTAATATGAATAACTAATAAAAATAAGACAAGAAATTGACATAGATATAAAATGATGCTGTAACTATTACAATATCACATATCAGATTCCAAAAAAGTTTAACTGTGGCTGTTTTGTTCTCTCTGAGTCATTCTACCTATGAGGCATTCATAGGTCTCTCGTTTAAACAGATGAAAACATTTAGTATTATATAAAGTGTATTTACGAAAAAATAACGAATAAATTATCGATGGTTCATATTCCACGTTATTATCATGAAAAATAATAATATTTTTAAAACACACCATCGACTGGTTAGACATCATATTTGTATGCGAGGACCATATATTTGATCATTAAATCACAAAGAAAACAACTATTATATATTTATTTACACAATATTTGACAAATTTTGATTCATCATACAAAAAAAATTGACTTTTTAAATATAATTGGAAACAAAAATTCTGGTGTAAGATTTGCTTTAACCCCACTTTAGGAAATCTGATATAAAATTTTCAGACCGAAATCAGGTACTTAAACCAGAAGCCTAGTTTTAACCAAGTGTTACTGAGTGTTTTAGAGCAAACTTTATCCGCTAAAAACTTCAATTTCTTTTTTTTATCATTTGATCAATTTTTTTTGTACATAGACCTCCAAAGATAATGCAATAGTTGTTTACTTAGATGGAAAGAAAGTCCTAAAGATTTCAAGAATGTTCTATTTGTCCAATAAAAAAATTGTTATATTTCACGATAATGTGAAATGGAATTTATTGTGGAAAAGCTAGCCTGGTATTTGCAATTATACATCTCAAGTCATTAACTCTGAAACTAGTGCACTGAATCAAGAAATATATGTAAATTAATTTGTAATTAACCCTTTAATTCATAAACGTAAACTTTTATTACTAGTTATTTATAACTAGAGTCCGAATTTTCGTGCAATTACATCTTTAGGAACAAAAGTTGTAAATAAATGATTTCTGTGTAAATAAATCTATAATAGTTGTTTTCTTTGTAATTTAAAATTGATTTTATTATAAACCACTTTCTTTTTTTTTTTAATAATATTTTTCGGAAGATCGTTGATTGATTGGGTGTTGTCAAAATATCTCCAATAATAAATAAACTATTTATTATGAGCCAACGTTTCGACCCACGTTGCAGGGCTTTATCAGCGTTAAAAAAGATACAAACAACTAAAAATAAGTAAATAACTAAAAGTTAAAAAGAGTAAGAAAATAAATTAACAAGAAATAAAAGTAAACTGCGTTGTGATTAAAAATGATGTAAAATATATGGAAATTTATGTAGAAATGAGCAAAGAAAATTATAGAAAACAAAATAAAATGTACTTCTAATTTTATTTTAGTACATCTTGTTTTACATTATAGATGTACATCTTGTTTTACATTATACATGTACACCTTGTTTTACATTATAGATGTACATCTGATTTTATTTTCTATAATTTACTTTTTTAATTTTTATATCTGTCCTACAGTATCCTTTCTAGATACACCACTAACACCTGTTGAACAGATTCGATACTTAGGACTCCATCTTGACAAGAGACTTACTTGGAATCAACACACAAGATTGAAACGACAAGAAACTGCTCGTAGATTCCGATTGCTACAACACTTACTTGACAAACGCTCTAAACTTCCCATTCATTACAAAAAATTAGTATACACTACAATAATCAGACCAATTTGGACTTATGGAATTGAGCTCTGGGGCTCCACCAAACCATCAAATTCTTCCCGCATCCAATCGTTACAATCCAAAATCCTACGTAAAATCCTTGATGCTCCTTATTACGTCACAAATAAACTCATTCATAAAGACCTTAACATCCCATTCGTTGCAGATTTGACCCAAAACAGATATGCGTCTTTTTATTCCAAACTCCTTAACCATCCTAACCCATCAATTCTTAATCTTTCATCCTTAACAATCCCTAATAATCCTCCGAGCCGTCTGAAAAGAAGATGGCCACGGGACCTTCTAGTTTAAATTAATGTTTGAAGTACCACCAATGGGTGGTTCCTTCCCAAGATTTTCAAGTGTTTATGAAGCATACTACATATTTACCTATTGTATCATTTTGTACAGTTCTAAATTACAATAAATAAATAATTAAAAAAAAAAAATTTATATACCTTTTCACATAGTAATATAAATTTTCACATAGTTTACATCATTTTTAACCACAACATAGTTTACTTTTATGTAATGATATCTTATTCTCTTACTCCCTTCCTTAATTTTATTTATTTGTATATTTTTTTAGCCCTGACGAAGTCTTGCTAAGTGGGGCGAAATGTTGGCTTATAATAAATAGTTTATTTACTATTTGAGTTATTTTGACCGCACCCGGACCATCTTCCTTTTAGTAATTTTATTTTTCCTTTGATTTACTCTTTAAAACAATGATCATCAACGTATCATCCGAAGAATCGTGTAGATATAATTTTCAAAAATCGAGATATAAAATAAAGTAGCTTCAGTATATCTATTTTTTAGCAGCATGCATTACAAGTTTTTTTGTACTTACAGAATGCGCAGCTTTGATGCGAAGTATAAGAAGTTATAGGACATGAGTTTAGTATTGAGTCCATCAATGTAATTATGTGAAGAAAAACATATGCACATTAGCGATATGAGATAGATTTATAGTTTATTTTACTAGTGCGCAATGATAATTGAAGGGGTAATGTCACAAATAGTAAATTTTAACGAAGCAAGGTTCAATTGTTTTTTTTTGAGCTTTTTATGTTTTAAAGTGTACACAGCCCCTTCTACATCTAGGTACCTCAAATATTAATTGGATTTTGGACACACTAACTTGATAGGCACCTACCTTCTTCATCCAAACTAAAGATTCAAAAAATATTACGTAGCCCCTTCATCCACTTACCCCTTCAATTTATATAGGTTATAAAATCGTGGTCGCTTTATAACACTGACTAATAAGTGAATTAAAATAATTCTCGAAATGCTTTAAAATATACAATTTAAACACAGTCAGAAATTGATAACGCAATTTGAGTCATACAATTTTATCACTGAAAAAATTAACTAAGTGGTAAAGTAAAATATTTACCTAGTGCCGCACCGTAGCTCAGGGGTTAGGCACTAGTCTATTGATTTTGAGGTCTGCGGCCGTTACCGGTTCGAATCCGGCCTTTTTAGCGTGCTGATTTTCTCATTACTTAGCCGTCCCACAAAATGAAAAACTTGACCCCCAAACATCATTAGAATAGGTTGGTCACCTGTAGACAACCAGGCGAGCATCATCTTCGTCGTGGATTACCTTAATTAAAAAAAAATATGAATCTATGATATAACACTAAATTGAGACAGTGGTGGCAGAACACGTTGGTGGGAGATAGTCCTAGAGTGCTTGGTTCGGAACGGGGTCTGGTTTTCATTTTTCATCTGACGGTTAAAATTTATTTTTCGGCTAAAACGAGAAATGAATATTGACATTCCAATTCTTGTTAGTAAGAGACTAACAAGGAATATAATACGTGAAGTCAGAAAGTTCCCCCTCCCACCACTACCAGAACTATTATTTCACTAATCCATTTGTTTTTTCACCATAATATTGTTTTGGTTGACTCAATATATCATTACGTTGATTTTAACTTATTATAATAAAATAATGCAGTGTAGAATTATTTAAAAATTATTTTATACCGTCATTGCACGATTTTCATGAAATTGAAAAAAATATTAATGCATATTTGATATTTAATGTTTAAAAATCTTGTACGGTTTTGAATAGCTGCATCAAAAAATATTTATAACTAATTACTAATCATCACATTACTTTAGTATTCAGGTTTTCCAAATTATTAATGAATTTAAGCTTTAATTTTTTATAAATATGCTTCAGTGAGATGGTCACCAATTAAATTCCTATTCATATATAATTGTCGTATAAATTATTCTGAGACTAAATTATTGCGTTAAATCGGGACATTAATAATAATGTCAACCGCCAACCGTGCCTCACTGAATTGGACATCTTCGGTAGTCTGAATACCATGCTGGTAAAGAAACCGGATGGGCAAACAATTCTTGGATTCCACATCTCAGCGATGATCTTGCATTCGTATATATTCTGTATTATAGAAGAATAATGAGTAATCCAAGATACGTGTCCTCAGTTTGACCCGAATGCTCTCGCTAAATAGAGAAATGAGGTAGCGGAGATTCAGAGGAAGGTTCCCCCAGCTTGCGCTGTTTCTCAACCTTATCATTGGAAAAGCTTTGAGTGACTCTTCTAGTGAGATTGTTGGAAGTCCCAACATATGAGTGAGGCTGTTGGTGCCGAGTGAATTTGCTGCGGAGTTGGTTCGGTTTCGGCTGGGAGGTTGATTTTTATTTAGTGTCGAACCCACAGAATGAAAACTACCCTCCCACTGTGATTAGAATAGGCTGATTACCTAAAGGAACACTATATTCCCCAACGTATGTCAGAAATGGCCAGGTAGTAGGGAAACAAAGAGTAAAAAGGTTCCAAGATATGGAAACAGAATATCCGAGGGTATACCATTGAGGAATGGAACTAAAGCGGAGTAAAATATTCATGAACCGATTAAAAGAGTTAGTCTTTTTTTAAATGAGTAAATGGTTATTAATAGATTCTTTTCAGCTAACCCCCCAGTTGTTTCAATTTACAAATACTACAGTGAGCAGCCTGATTCAGATAGATATATTTTTTTTTTTAATGGATCAGGATCTCCATATCCCATTCATCACTGTATTATGGTTTTGAGGAATCAGCTCTTTATATTAATTATATATCAGCTCAAGTATAGCTGAGTATTATTGAAATCTATGGAGTAATAATCTATGGGTGTGAAACATGTCCCTTGACAAGAAAAGCAGAACGGATGCTCAACTCATGGGACAGAAAGGAATTGAAAAGGATTTGGGAGGAGTCTCAGAGAATGGAATTTGGAGAAGGAGGAATTAGATGATGATGGAACTATTTAGGGAACTTAAAACGTTGTGGCTTTAGTGAAAAGAGCATGTATAAGATGGATATGGTACGTTGAGAGGATGCCGGATCGAAGAATACCCAAAAAGATGCACAATAATAATAATAACAACAACAACAACAACAACAACAACAACAACAACAACAACAACAACAACAACAACAACAACAACAACAACAACAAC
>NW_027105413.1:47472-48981 GCF_000696795.3 Halyomorpha halys | reverse complement strand
AACAACAACAACAACAACAACAACAACAACAACAACAACAACAACAACAACAACAACAACAACAACAACAACAACAACAACAACAACAACAACAAAAACAACAACAATACAAAAACATGAAAGACAAAATAAATAAAAATAAATATGCCGGAGTATATAAATATGCTTTACAGTGTATAACACTCCCTCCCACAGGCCTGAGTGTAATCTAGCATAGCTACTTATACTGATGAATCAATCAACAGTTCTTTAAGGTGAGCAAAACATTTGATTAGAATGAGTGCTTTCACTTATAAATATAAATATGCATTCATAATTTGAATCTTTTATGATTTGAATCTGACTGTGGCAGTTAATTTATTGTTACCATGAGTCAACCCTCTATGCTTAGGAGCTCTCTCAGGGCTCAACCAGCTTCTATAAAGTGGGTACCTCTAGTTGGGGGAAAATATGGCGGTTGAGTGTAATATTTAATAAATCACCTCCTTTTATAACCATTGCTCAAAAAACAATACTTCCTCACAAAAACCTGAACCTCTGACCCTTCATGGGTTTTAGTGTACCAATTTATTATTAAAAAAACCATAAATTCAATTATTTTGATACAATCATTGAATTTGAGGGTTTCTCATGTCATATAAAAAGGTGTATCGAATTTGGAAATTTTACAAAATTGTGTTAAGATAAAAAATATGGAGTTTGACTTTTTAAATAATAAGAACAGAACCTCATATATTGATTTTTGGAGTCTAAATGCTTTAATTTATGCTATTACTTCAATATTAAATTGACGTTTCACTGAAACAAATAAATTGCATGAAATATTGATAGACTTAAATTGTTATACAAACATAACAATATATGAGTTGAATTGCCATATTGATATAAAAATAATGTGAGGGAACTGAACCAATAATATTAATCCCAACCATTTACTTGTAATTGTATAAAATATAAATAAACAATAATTACATTTACTTGGTATTCAAGAATTGATTTACCATCTAGTTTTTGTAAGAAATAATTTTATATCGTGATAATATAGAAGCAAAACTATTAATAAAAAATATGAAAATGGACTTGGCTGGTTTTGAAACAGGATGCCTCGTTTGACTGTCTTGAAAGAATGTCTTGCTTTATATGCGATTAATGGAGCCACAAAAAAAGGCCATTGAACAAACATTCATAAATACATAAATCATTTATATTATTGGAAGGGTCGACTATTTCAATATTTTTAAATTTAAACTGCCCTGATGAAGCTCTACAAAGTGTGGCTAAATATCCGCTAATAGTTAGTTATTAACTATTTTTTGTTCCTTTTTGAGAGCACCCCCCTCCCCCTACCATCTCCTTCACATTTATACTATTCTTTTCAAAATAAATGATTTAGATATCCTTAAGAAGATAAATATGTTTGAAAATATAAGGGTTCATATATTTTGTATAATTCAACATGATACTTTTGTTCTATAAAAATCTTGATTATCACAGCAAAATTTAGTATAT
>NW_027105413.1:42216-43177 GCF_000696795.3 Halyomorpha halys | reverse complement strand
TATATCAAGTATATGAATGTAGTAGAATAGGGTTTAACTGACAAGAAATAACAATCAGTAATAAAAAAATAAAATACAGTTTTTTAAAAATAATTTTAATTAGTAAGGTGTTCTGGAGACTAGTTAATATTCAAAGTTAATAAGATGTATACCATCTGTGACTTACAGCTGAAAGATTAGTAAAATTAACTAAATTTAAATTAAATACAAGTTAAATACAAATAAATTACAACTAGCTATAATTCATATAATAATAATTATACATAACAGAACATATTTAAATAATTTTATCAAAAGGGGAAGAATTAAAAAAAAAATATTACATTTTTTAAGTTAATTTACTATGGAATACTATAACAAAAATTTCAAAGGGAAAAAATAAATGAAAGTAATAATGTATAATTAATTAATTAAACATAGTACATAATCAGATATAAAAACAGAATAAATGAAATATTAACACCACCTTAGGAAATAATACACATGGACTAAATAAAATATTATAAAACTGTTATATTAAACATGTAAGCCCCACTTGGCCGATCTGGTATTAAATAAAATATTAGGAACAAGAGTACATACTACATATAAACATAACAATACAACATACAAGGTAAGATCAAGGGGAAAATATAGGTGGGAAGAAGAAAAACCAAAAAGGTAGGTCTTTGGTCGATGTAATTATTACTGAAGATGTAATTTGCCATCCTAGACTCTAAAATGTATGTAAAACCGAAACAATAGTCAGTACATAAAAATTCATTCAGGAATGACCCAATGGGAAGTGGCAGAGCATTGGTGGGCATTGAGGGTTTAATTAATTAGGTATATGTACTTTGGGAAACTGTACACCAATGCCCTGCTATTTATCATATCAATGACTAAAAATTAAATCTACTAATGGACTCACTAAGTCCCTCACTAACCTCTGAACCTTAATGATTTGTAGCAGTACAGATTT
>NW_027105413.1:3939-42101 GCF_000696795.3 Halyomorpha halys | reverse complement strand
TTTTATATATACTATAAAATTATAGTAGAAAGGATGAAGGTACACTAAAAATCAAAGAGAATTAATAAACAAGAACTTATAGGTTCTGATAAACTTCAAAATCAGTCCAACTACCCTCAGATCCCGTTTCTATATTTTCTCAGGCAACCCTTTTGTTCAAGAAATCCATCACACCATCAAGCAGATAGAATTTTTTTCTAGAAAAATAACATTTTTCTGTGTTCCCAGTAATTCCAGGATTCTTGGAAATGAGAAAGTAGAGTAGCCACAATAGAATCCCACTCATAAATTTAAATAAAACACCCTCTTCATCCTTCAGATCTGTTTCAACAGATTCAGAATCATAAAGCCAAAAGTGTGTTGCTGGTCCTCATCCTCCAGACAATATGGAAGAGAGGAGGTGGCTATAACATGTTTCAGAATTGGACACTGACAGTTGTCCATGACCATTTGCTAACTAGGAGACATCTATCTCAGTGTCAACTATGTAGAGATAGCTTTCTCAGTGCTTCATAACTTTGAGGAGTGTCCCTTATGTAGTTAAAACTTATACTCAACAACTTAGTTGTGATAAAGTTTTAACTAATAGTGACTGTGATAAATGAATTTTAATTTTTGTTTTTAATGTGAAAATTGCCTAATTAGAAATTGTTGTTTTAACCTGGACAGAATAGCCTGCATTAAGTTGAGTTTTAAAATCATTTAGTTCCACAATTGTATTAAGATTGTCCATGAGGATGGCCGGATTGGCCGAAACGTCGGACTTGTAAGAAAAATACAATGTGTTGACACTAAAATGGATAGAAATTAAATTATTTATTTTAACAAAATAAATTTTGCCTAAATACAAATGTATAGCTTTTTAATTTATATATTTTAGTAGTAATTACTTATCAAAATAATTCTTCATAAAATATTAAATTGCATATTACAGATACATATGTAAAAACGCCAATGAACAAAATTGACTAAGGAGATAAAAAAAAAACTGAGAAAGGCAGAATTTAAAATAAATTATCAACTTCCAAGTGTTGTATACCTGAAAATAGTTTTTATATTGTAAAAAGGGTGAAGATGAAAATTGCCTATAAAAAAGACCTAGTTTTTATTATTTTATAATTTTAATGTTGTTCAAAGATTCTTTCTTGATCTTAATGATTATATTATAAAACAAATTTAGGTTTCTGGACTTAGGTATTAAAAAACAAAACAATAAAATTACAAATAAATGGACAAAAAACAAATATTAAAAGTTTTAAAATAGTTTTTACAAATTGATTTAAAACTAAATTAAAATGGATCCAATGAGTAGGCAAACCATGGATATGTATTTCAAGGTACAGGTTTTTTCTTGTTATATTTTGATTATTAATAAAAATGTAATAAATCAGTAGTTAACGTAGATATATTAATGTATGATGTACCTGCTGGATATATATAAAGAAATAATTCTAGATCTAACTATTATTTTAGTTCATTTTAATTTTATATTTAAATTTTAAATCTAATTCTAGTTTTTATTTGTATAATTGCTGAATTATTTCATTCTGTATGGTGAATGAGGCTCCTTAACATCACTGTTGTGAATATGCAATAATTTTCAACTAAACAAAATTTTACAATGGAGGTCTATTTCACCATTACTTTATATTAAATAATACATTACCTGCATTGTTAATGACTATAGAGTTATAATAATAACTGTGTGCGTATTACCGTATGTACAACATATAGGGAGCATTAAAATTGTAGGTGATGCTGACCTCTCCTCTCTCAATATGTTGCTGGGATATTTAACTATGGAGAAGGGAAATAATTATTATAAAGTACTTAATTGTGCATTTCATGACCTTGAAATCGAGTCCTAACAATAGAAACATCTATGCTTAATTTAGTGCAGCTTGTAAATATTTTTTCATAGTTTTGACATTTTTCAAGATTTATTGAAAATGAGTCATATTTAAAAGAATATTTAACTTGGATACCTATTAGGGCTGAATTTGAAGCTCATTTAATAAAAATATCGTACATAATGATGTTAATTTGCAGTTTCAAATTGTTAATTTCTTGTTGGAAAAATATATTGGTGTTTGAATAACTAAGTGTACGAAAATATTGAATCTAAAGAATTCTATTAGGCCTCAATTTGAAGCTCAGTAAATGGATCAAAAATTCCTTTATAGTAATTATTTTCCTAAGAATAATACTTTTCTCCTTATTTGCCAAAATAAATTCATAAAATGATTTTCTTGTTTGTTTTTTTTTTAAATAAATTGGTTTTGTAAAAAATGTACTTTGGGAATTACTGGACAAAAAACTGAATTAGGGCTAAAATGAAAGCTTATTAAATAAACTATTATGTAACTTATAATATTTCAGCCTCTTGTATTAAATTAGGAGTTATTGGCTTATATTATATGGTTAGTTTGAAAAACCTACTGTATTAGGGAAATGGATCTCCACGGATTAGTAATGTTTTAACAGTTTCAAAATAATCCATTGCCAGAAATTAATTTAAAATTAATTTTGGGTGGTTACATTTTAAACTATTTTTACTAGCCTACTTCCAGTTTTTGAAAGAACATCTTCAACAATACTAGTAATTACCACATAGTCTCAAAAACTATTTTAAAATCCCCTATATTAAAAAATAAGTTTGGTCCTAATTACATGATCACAGCGTATGAGGAGAATAAATTAAATTGTGGCGGTAATCAGAGGAATTAAAGATTGGTAATTTGAACATTGAGAATCAACTAATGCAGTTAGTTCTGTTAGGATTTTTGTAGAGAAAAAGCATAACTAATTAAAAACATATCAAAACAATTACCTAAGTAGAAAAAAAACATTAAGGTGTGGTAATGATGAGCATACAGATACTCTGCTAAAACAAATCAATCTTAAGTGATTATTAGAGACCGGATTCGAAAAACATTCACATAACACTAATTTTATATTGCACAAATTCGTAGATTTTGTGGTTTCTCCAGAAAATTTACAAGATTTGAGTTTTTGTTGTATAAAATTTAGTGTTTTAATTAAATTGTTCAGTATCATTATTTTTAACTTGGATTCCCAGTCGCCCTCTAACCATTCTCTTGTGATTAGTGGATATTTCAAGCTTTTCTTTTGCATTATTTCATTATATTACCTATTTATATTATTTTAAATAACAATTAAAGAAAAAATCAATTGTGGTGATAAATATTAATATACCTAAACATTTTTAACTAACCTTTTTGAAGTTTTTCAATATTGACTTATTACTTGTTAATTTTTCGGTTAATTAGCATAAACCGTATGTATTTGTATGTAAATACACAACTAAAAAGCTATGTGAAATTGCAGAGAAATTAAAAAGGAATATTTTTGAGTACTACTGTGTACGATTTACCTTGCATATTTTTTTCCTAAAATTTAAAATTTAGGTAGCTTTAAGAAATCAAAAAACTTAATTGTAGCCCCCATATTACAAATATAAAATCATTTAATTCAATTAGCTTCCTCATAACTTTTAAATTATGAACAAAGTTGTAGATTTTTAATCAGAGTAGTTTAGTTTTTTATGTATATTTGCATAAATATAGAGAGTATTTAGCTTATTTAATTTAATTCAAACAAGACTAGGTGGGCATTCTATGTATTAATATTATAAATTAAACAATAAAATTGTTATTGCAGGATTTGGATGTTTCATATACAGTTTTGATTTTTATTGCTCTACGTTTCAAGTTTCGGATTTTTTAAAGCATTTTTCATTTTTTTTACTGCACGAAAAATCTGGTGCCTAAAGATTACTGAAGGTGAACTGAAGAGTGGACCACTTCGTACTTGGTAAATGGTGGTAATCAATAGTGTGGTGGTAATAATGGTGTTGGTTATTATTTTGAAAAAGTTTATATTAATCTAGAAAGAAAAAAATGCAAATAAAACTTAAAAGTCTTCAGTTTTTTATGTACTATCACCTTTGGTTGTGGAATTTATTTTGGGTTAACTATGGAGTGGTGTTCAATTTTGTTGAACTCAAAAAAAGGTATACAGGGATACTTAGTGGTGATGTGTAGGGATAGAATTTTTATGTACCATATATTTACAATAGTTCTTTACGAAATATTTAGAAAATTTATGAAGTATGTAAATTCAATAACATTATTATCTAAATACCTTCATATATACATTTCAAAAATAAATCTACTCATTAATTGAGAAAACGCCGAAAAATTGACATACTTTTTTGATATTTTTAAGGGTAAAAAAATCATGTCATATTGGACCTTAGTCTCAACTGTCAACAAAATTCTAACCAATTAATTTTTCAAAGCCACCCTCTTACCATTAATGATTTCAGCAAGCAACAGCATGTCTAGTACTTGGATTTGTTTT
Organism: Halyomorpha halys; assembly: GCF_000696795.3. NCBI lineage: Eukaryota > Metazoa > Arthropoda > Insecta > Hemiptera > Pentatomidae > Halyomorpha > Halyomorpha halys. The sequence continues at coordinate 37,718 of NW_027105413.1, read as the reverse complement.
TTCTGGATTCAGTTTCTTATTTCCTCAAACGTTTTACATTTTGTGAATTACTTGATTAATAATAAGTTGTGTGTTTTATTAGAGATATGATTAGTAATTCAATTAAGGCTTAATTACTAGTAATAGAAACTAAAGTAACCACAGCTGAATCAGTATTTACCTTTGAAACTACGTTGTTTAATCTCAAAGATCTTGGTGTACAATAGCCGAGAAGAAAAAAAGGCAGTTATTTTACCCCAATTTTTGATTACTTTAATGAAAACTATATAAAATTACTAGTCAAAACTGATGAGTCTGCCAAGTATAGGTAGGGGGGATAAAAAATGGCGGCTGTTTCAAAATGTTAAAGAAAATTAATTTTTCATTCGGAGCTCTAAGTCATTAATATTACCTACAACTAGAAAACCTAAAATAACATTATATAAAGTAGAATAAATTTTCTGAAATATTAGCTCTAATAGAGCTATTTAAGTTTGATGGTTCTGGAGATATAGATTTTTAAAAAGCAACATTTCATAAAAATGTACTGAAAGATTAGTAGTTAGTGAATTTATTTTGAAATATCTATGTCTCAAAACACATTCGACTTACAAATGTTTATTAACACTCAAATTAAAGCTAGTTTAATGTACTATAAAGTAGTTTATGACCTTTATCTTCGTAGGAATAGCAGTTTTCATGATATTTGCTAAAATAAATTGATTTATAGTCGTTTAGACAATAACTTTGATTTATGAAAACCTTTATTTCAGAAACCATAATACGTACAGATGTCTGCCAGCACTGAAATTGAACCTAGTTAAATTTAATATAAAATAGTTTATAACGTTTATTTTTGCAGGAGTAGTAGTTTTTACGATATTTGACAAAATAAACTCACAAAATGTTAATTAATAGTTGTTCGAAAAAAACGTTTGATTTTTGAAGAAATATATCTCTAGAACCATAAGATGTACATATGTCTTCCAGCACTCAAAATAAAGGAAATTTAACTTACTATAAGATAGTTTATGACACGTATCTTCGTGGAGGTAGTAATTTTTATGATATTCGCGTATGAATATGAATTTGGCAGATGAATATAAATCTTAAGAAGATAAACTTTATAAAGTACTTTATAGTCCATTAAACTAGCTTTAATTTGAATGCTAATAGACATCTGTACGTCGAATGGTTTTCGATATGAAATGTTGCTTTTTAAAAAGCTTTATCTCGAGGACTATTGGACGTAAATAGCTCTATTACGTCTTAGAATTTAGCACATTTACTCTACTTTAAATGATGTTCTCTTAGGTTTTCTAGTGTTGTTGGTAATTTTAAAGACATAGAGCGCCGAATGAAAACTTATTTTTTTTTTAACGTTTTGAAACACCCGCCATTTATTATCCACCTACCTATACTTGGCAGACTCATAAGCTTTGACTTGTAAAACATAGTTTTCAGTAAAGTAATAAATAATTGGGGTGAAATATCTGCCTTTTTTCTCCTCTTGGGATCTTGTACTAAAGGAAATTCCATCTTGTGACAACTGGCTGTGGAGATCGGGTCAGTAGTGAGGATAATTTTCTAGAAAATTTGAAATGGACTTGAAACATTTAAAAAGGTTTTTAACAGATGAAATCATCAAACCTATCTCTAGGAATTCAGACCGAGCAGCTTCTGAAAAACGATAGTGCGCGTGCACAAGACAAAATGTCTTGACTTGAATAATTTTGAGATAAAGTATTTTTAGGGCTATTTCTGTCCTCACTATTTTCGAAATGCCGTCTTACAAAAACAAGAACACTTTTTCATGGAGCACTTCATTTTGCCAAAGAAGATTCATGAATGTGTTAAAAAATTCAATAATTTTCCTAATATGTAATTTAAAGAAATGGCTTCGATAGCTAATCTGAACAGAGTGTACCAACGATATTGGCAATATACTGAACTCCAATATCAGCTGCTTCGTCAACTAAAACCTATGTAAGTCCCAAGTTTACTGGTTTAGAAAAAAAAAGAAAAAAAGAAACATTTAGCCCTGGAAAATCATGCATTAAAACAGTACAATTAATATCGATTCACAAATCGGCAAAAACTAGAAACAATGCTCTGAGTAAAACTGAAAGGGAAAAGAAACGTGGATGTGAATAACCGGCTTTTTATTCGAAAAATTGTGAAATTATAGGAGAAATATAGCTACGTTTTGGTAATTGAAAATAATAATAGTATCAAGAAAAACCTAGAAAGTTGTATGGTATAAACACGGTACTATGGTAGAATATCAACTGGTATTCTAAAGATAATTTTATTTTTATATCCCACCCGTCCTTATTCGAGTTTTAACACCAATAAATAACAAATAAGGAGTGAATTTTGTAAACATATGTAAACTCAGCAATATAAATTAAATTGAATTTGATTTAAATTGACCTCAAAAGTGCCAAAATATAAAAAGTGAGAAGGTATATGTCGATATTTTTGCCAGTTAGCAATATCGACTTATATGAACATACTAGCCCAAAAATTTTTTTTTCAATAACATGGTTAAAGTATATATTTTTCATCTGTTTATTGTGGTTATTTTAAGATCATTGTTTTGCTATAATAAACCTTAGTTAATGATGGAATAGGGTGATTACAAAATTTACCTCATCTTAGAAAAATACCACTTTATTTATGGCAGAGTCTTTACAACAATAAGAAAAATTAATTTAATAATAGTCATATAAAAAGAGATAATTTTATAATGCCCTCAATAAAGAGATAAAATTGTAACATGTATATACATAACATACATCCAGTATGTAAATACAATGGTCTCCCTTGAACAACTACTATTTGAATGCATATACATTGAACAATGTAAGGATTCGTTTGTAAGAATGCCTGGTAAATTCAGACAATGATGAATCTAGTTTATAACACTACCGCCGGTAAGGTGGTAAATATTGTCGGTCTGGTTTTGCTGGACTTGTCTGTTGTGTATCAAATTGAGGCCCTGGTCTTGATCCACTTGGGGTTGTTCCTGGGGCACTGGGACCAGTCTGTTGTCCTGGGGTTTGGCCTCCCTGGGGTCTGCCTTGAGTACCCGTTGGTGTGCCAGATGGTAGAGGAAGATATTCTCTACTTGGTTTTGAAGGTACATCAGCTTGAGTTGTTGGTCTTCCTCCAAATGGACCTTGTCCTGAAGGTCCTTGCTGGCCAGACGGTCCTAATGGGCTGGAAGGTCCTTGTCCGGGTCCTCCAATTGGGAAGCCAGCTGATGGTCCCTGGGTAGGTCCACTCGGGAATCCCGCTGATGGGCCTTGAGATGGTCCCCCACTTGGGTAGCCAGTAGGTCCTTGCGTTGGTCCTCCACTTGGGTAGCCAGTAGGTCTTTGCGTTGGTCCTCCACTTGGGTAGCCAGTAGGTCCTTGTGTTGGTCCTCCACTTGGGAAACCTGCTGATGGTCCTTGAGTCGGTCTTCCACTAGGATATCCAGCTGAAGGGCCTTGTGTTGGTCCTCCACTTGGAAAACCAGTTGATGGTCCTTGTGTTGGCCTTCCACCTGGGAATCCGGCGGATGGTCCTTGGGTTGGTCCTCCACTAGGGTATCCAGCTGAAGGGCCTTGCGTCGGTCCTCCACTTGGAAAACCAGTTGATGGTCCTTGCGTTGGCCTTCCACCTGGGAAACCAGCAGATGGTCCTTGTCCTGGAGCTCCAGTAGGATACCCAGCAGGTCCTTGTCCTGGTCCTCCACTTGGGTATCCAGCAGGTCCTTGTCCTGGTGCTCCACTTGGGTATCCAGCAGGTCCTTGTCCTGGTCCTCCACTTGGGTATCCAGCAGGTCCTTGTCCTGGACCTCCAGTAGGATATCCAGTTGGCCCTTGTCCTGGTCCTCCACTTGGGTATCCAGCAGGTCCTTGTCCTGGACCTCCAGTAGGATATCCAGTTGGCCCTTGTCCTGGTCCTCCACTTGGGTATCCAGCAGGTCCTTGTCCTGGTCCTCCAGTAGGATATCCAGTTGGCCCTTGTCCTGGTCCTCCAGTAGGATATCCAGTAGGGCCTTGTCCTGGGCCTCCACTGGTTGGTCCTTGGGGTTGTCCCCCACTTGGATAACCTGCAGGTCCTTGTGTTGGTCTTCCGCCTGGATAACCGGTAGGAGGTCTTTGCGTTGGGCCTCCACTAGGATAGCCAGTCGATCCTTGCGTTGGTCTTCCACCTGGAATACTAGCAGAAGGTCCTTGTGTTGGTCCTCCGCTTGGGTAGCCTACTCCAGCTGGGCCACTTGGAAGTTGTGTATCTTGTTGTGGTGCTCCTGGGAATCCGGTTCCTGGTCTTTGTGGTCCAGTAGATGGTCCAAATGTACCTTGCCCTTGTGGTCCAGTGGTTGGTCCAAATGGTCCTTGTCCTTGTGGTCCAGTAGATGGTCCAAATGTACCTTGTCCTTGTGGACCCGTCGGTGATGGTCCTTGACTTTCTCCTGAAGGGCCAAATGTTCCTGTTGGTCCTTGAGGTTTACCCGATGGTCCAAAGGGTGATGTTGGTCCTTCTGGTCCTATAGCTGGTGGAAATCCTCCAGGGATTCCTGGGATATTGCTTCCCATTATGGTGTAATCATAAAGTTTTTCGTTGAGGTAATACAAACCAGGAGCAGAACTGCAATCGAACTGATTCCACCAAACGCATACGAAATATTCCTGATGAAATATTGTTCCGTTTGGACAAAGGAAATCATATGTTTTGTTGTTAGCACATATGTGAAATACTTGGCACTGAGCTTCAACATCCGCATAATAACCAGGAAGTTCTTGTTGTTCGCATGAAAATGATGTTTCTGGAATTTCAGAATAAATCGGGTAGTCTGTACCTGGTTCTCCGGGGATAGCAGAGTAGTCACCACCAGGATAGCTCCCATCATCGGGAAATCCAGAACTTCCTGGGAATCCTGGACCAAATGGACCAGGCCCTTGGGTCCCAGGAAAGAAGCCAGGTTGTCCTGGACCTTGTGGGCCTGCTTGTCCAGGAGTGAAGCCAGGGCTTCCCGGTGTTCCTGGAAAGAAGCCAGGTTGTCCCTGTGGGCCAGCTTGTCCGGGAGTGAAACCAGGTTGTCCTGATCCTTGTGGGCCAGTCTGTCCGGGAGTGAATCCAGGTTGTCCTGATCCTTGTGGGCCAGTCTGTCCGGGAGTGAATCCAGGTTGTCCAGGTCCCTGTGGACCAACTTGTCCGGGGGTGAAACCAGGTTGTCCCGATCCTTGTGGGCCAGTCTGTCCGGGAGTGAAGCCAGGCTGTCCTGGTCCTTGTGGGCCAGCCTGTCCGGGAGTATAGCCAGGTTGTCCTGGAACTTGTGAGCCTGTCTGTCCGGGAGTGTATCCAGGTTGTCCTGATCCTTGTGGGCCGGTTTGTCCAGGAGTGAAGCCTGGGCTTCCCGGTGTTCCAGGAAAAGTTTGTGGCCTTTGCCCTGGTAAGGTAGTGCTTGGCCCCTGAGTACCTGATGGGTAATCTTGTTGTACCCCTGGTCTACCAGACTGCGAGGGAAATCCTGGTCCGCTAGGGCGACCACTTGAAGGATAGCCTTGTTGTCCAGGTCGTACTGCAGATGGGTACTTATCTCCGGGCTGTCCCTCTGAACCTGGTTGCGTTGTTGGAAAGGTTGGTGTTGACGGAAATTGTGGTCCAGTCGGTCTACCAGCAGGGTAACCTTGTTCACTTATACCTGTAGTCCCACCGGGCTGGCCTGATGGTCTTCCCGAAGTACCAGTGGGAAATGGTGTACCACTAGGTGTTGTAGGAAACTGTCCTGGTCTCCCCTGTGTTCCTTGCCCTGGAGCTGATGGTTGAGAAGAAGGGAATCCTGGAGCTGACGGTTGGGATGAAGGAAATCCTGGAGCTGATGGTTGGGAAGAAGGGAATCCTGGAGCTGATGGTTGGGAAGAAGGGAATCCTGGAGCTGATGGTTGGGAAGGAGGGAATCCAGGTCCAGTTGGTCGCCCCGAAGGATAGCCAACTCCTGGCTGTCCGGGTGTACCACCAACGGAAGTTCCTCCAGGAGTATAAGATGGTCTTCCTCCTGGATATCCGGGTTGTGGTGTTGGTCCAGTTCCTGGAAAACCTGGACCACCGGGAAGGGACGGTGTTGTTCCTGGTCGAAATCCAGAAGGTGTTGAAAGAATGGGACCTGGAGTGCTGCCTCCTGCATTTAGTGGGTTCTCGGGCCTGTCATACGAGTATCCGTTTTGTCCCTAAAACCAACAAAGTAGTTTAACCACATCCTTCTTTTAAAACTAAATTATCTTTTCGGATTTAACTTACCAGAACGAAACGCCCTACGAGAAGCAGGAAATCTGAAAATTAATTATATTTAATATTAATGTATGTCGTGATGAATTCTGTTTAACAGTATGGTTAGTGATGATCGTGGTAGCTAATGGCAGTATGTTATTTCACGGGTAATTATAAATTCTGTTACATTTATTCATATTAATTCCTCTAGCGTTGTTTTTTTAATAATTTTAAAATAAAATGGGTCTATAAAATTAATTCAGTAAGGAGCTGTTGCTGTTCCTTTCGGTCGGATAGATATTAGCACGTTAGAGTTAGAACTGCGGTCGACTTGTCGTTTTGCTACTTTTAGAGTTGGATTCGTATTTGAATTTTATTTGAGCTAAAGAATATTTCGAAATTAACATTTCTAGCTAGTGTATTATTGCGCCCATATAGAAACCTCATTCACTTGAATATTTGTGTTGATACGCGATTCAATTGGAAAAACCATCACTGTTAGTGAAAATAAAAACAACGCAACTGTTAGATAGTAGTTAGTTAATGGTAACATTTTTAATGAGCTTGAGAGTGCGCGGGCGGTAGCCTTGTTAAGGCATGTTTCTTCGGTCCCATCATTGTGCGATACACTCTGCTCCCACAGATTCATATTCACCATTTCGCCACATTTTTTATTCTGAACTATGATATTGCCTAATATCTCTCACACTCGAGCTTGGTTCGCTATCTATGTTCGGCACTAGTTATTTTAAGAAAGATTTAAAAAAAGTTGAATTATATATCTTTTTCCGTTAATGTCTTTACTAGACGAATTATGTCCTTATTAACAATATATCTAATAATTATATTTTATATTTTTAAAGTTCGATGTAATACTTACATATTCCTTGCTGAAGCCTTTTCATTTTTTGTACTCTTCACCTGAAATCATTTAGTAAAATATATTTTATTTAATGGAAATAAAAATGGTATTTAGAATTTACCTTAGGACGAAAAACAGTGTTGAAATTGCAACTAAAAATACTGAAATTCATACGCTCTTTTAAATACCTCACTAACTACTTTTTTTAGCTCGAATTATTATGGGATTCATAATATTATTTTCTGTCTTGGACGGAACCAGTACTACATTTGAATCATAAATGATTTGGTATATTGCCCAACAATTTAAAAACAAAAACGTGTATTGTGAAATATTTTGAACGCTCATAATTTAAAAAAAAAAAGTAGCTATATCTCACTAGTTGAAACAGGGGTTTAGCTTCAGTCTTCCTGCTCGCGCTAGAAATAAACGGGTTTCAAATCTCAAACTGAGAATTTAAGATTTAACCTGTTTGAGAATCTTTGCAATTTGAGATAAAACTTTTTGTAGAAATGATAGGGTTCTACATTTCTGTTTCAAAAATGTATTTACACTAGAAAGTTATCAACCATTTTACAAGAGAAAAAATAACAATTAATCCCGCCTTCTAAATTATTGAAGAGATGATGATATTACTTCCTTAAGCCAATGTTTTGCTTTACTTATTGGTGAATGTCAACCAATAATTCCGTTTAAATTTATTCGATTTTATATGTATACTATTTTAAACATTTAGTATTTTTCCGTGTTTTTATGATCTTATAATTATATAATAAGTTCTTATAATAAATGCGTATTTGTGATAGTAAATCAAATAAGAACTATGATATGACTGTTGATCTATTTGATTGAGAGAAAAGTTGAAAATACAATTAAATTCAATAATCTAAACATATTTGTCTCGAAATAAAAGAATTAAATTTGACAGAGAGGCTTTCTTAACAGAGTCGGTTGCAATACACTATATATAGTTTGGTTTATTTTATTTTTGAGTTATAATTTTTTAGGGTAGATAAGCTACAGTCGATCTACGAGAATAAGTCTATAAGGCTAAAACTGAGAACCGTTTTGTTGTTGTTCAACGCTAAAATTATTTATTTAAGCGTTCCATTATTTTTTAATGATTTTATCGTATTTTCTGGAACAATTCATCGAAGATTCAGTTAAATGTTTTACCTCAATCCAATAATTGAAGTATTAAAAATTATTAGATTCTGCATGGTTTTCATTCACTTGGTATACTGATGAATCCTAGTGGAAAATCTCATGTACTTAGCCTATGTCAAGAATACCTTCTTACAAATGAAGGTTCAGTTTGGGTTTGTGAAGGTTCTTTTATATGTGAAAAACGTTTACGACGATTCTACGATTCTAAGACTAGGACTTGATATATATAATGAGCCCACATAGTTCTAGGGGAAATATTATACAATGTTTATAAGCTGGTTTTCTTGGAAACCAAATTCTTCAAGTTTATCGAAGATGTTGGTTTTGCTGTTATATGATAACGGCAATAGAAGTGTTGAAAGAGTTAACCTTGTTGGACATTTTTAAAACGGAATCTCTTTATTAGAATAAGGTATTTTTTACATTTGATCTCATATTTCTTTATCAACACATTACTTGAATCAGAATAGTTACGCATCAGAACGTAAAAACTTGAGCTGAACTCTCTTATGTCGCGTAGGTTAGCATCTAAGCGCCGTTCTCTACTAACTCGTATCGGCCGACTAGAAGTTCATATTTATAAAATAATTTTTTTAAATTTGTTGTTAAGTGATTAACTTATTGAATAACGATCTCTTCAGATTTTCTACAAAACATTGTAGTTGAATTTTAAATTGCGGTATTCCTGTTAGAATGTAGTACTAGGAATGTTAAAAAAAGTATCACTTTAGCACGAACGTGGATAACTTTTAGTTCTTAAACAGTCGCGAATACGTATAGTAATCTCGGTTGAAATAGTTAGTAACGCGTAGCGTTAACAATTATTCAAAATTCCCTCCAGGTCTAGTTTTTATTATAAATGTTAATATAACGTTTAAATTAAAAAATAAATAAATAGTAAAAGAAAGCTTTTAAAGCAGTGGTTTGTAAGAGACGATATGAGTTCCATATCACCTTTCTTTGTGAAGGCTGGGTATCCAGAATCGCCTCTGGCCATTTTTCGAAACACATCATCGTGGGCATTCATTGTGACACGGATATAATTAAAAGATCATGTAATTGTTGTGACTTAACTTTTTTTGTTCAGTTTTTATTAATTCAAAACAAAAAACACAATTTTTTTTTAATTCGTATTTTAAATTTGATATTTAAAAAATACATGTATTCAAAGTTGTCTTAAATTTGTAGAGATTATTTTATCCGGCGGTAAATAATAAAACATTTGTGTAGCAGAGTTGGATGAAATATTTAATCCTGCATTCATGTTGATATATGCCATTGTATGTATTTCTAGATTTTCTTTTACGAAACAATTTTCTAACGTTCTAAATATAAAACTAGAACTGTTTTTTTTATTTAAAATTTGTATCTAATTGTTTTTGGTTCTGTAAATTTGAATTGAAACCTTTGAATAAATAAGTGCATTTCCTTGCAAATGATTTCAATTGTTGAAGCAAACGCAATTACCCATAAAAATTTAACAGTCAAAAAAACTTCTAAAATTGGTGCTGCTGAGATTAACTTTAATTTTAAATATTGAATTTAAATTGTTATACGGAAAATGGTTGATGTTGACTTTGGTTTGATTCCTAACAATTTTAGCCAGTGCTCCGCAAATCAAAGTTTGGCATATCGTGGATCTCTCTTGCCTGCCGTACGTAATGAAAACTGTACTTGCCTGCTGGAGACTGTTGTAGAAAGAGCTGTGTATCCGTTGGGATGAGAGTGCACGAACTGATGATACAGACTAAGGGTTACTGCTTTATACCCCGGCCCCCCACCAGAGGACGGATGGGTACTTTCACTTCTACCCTTTCAGGGGGTAGCCTATCTTTTGTCGGCGGGTGCATCTTCCTCTGCTTCTATGGCCTTGGGATCATTTAGCAAGTACCCTCCGATGTTCTAGCTTATCGAACAATCGTGGCGAATTAATTTCAAACCCGAGCCTTTAAATTCTATTACAAAACTTGAGCAATAGTATTCAAATTTTATTTGTTCTAGAATAAGAAAACATAGGATATTGATTGTGAGGATTTTTACTCTTTTGAATCCCTGGTTCTTATTGGAATCAACTAGACTAAAATATTTACAAATCTGAAAATCTAGAACTAATTATCTCTGTACTTTTCTTTGGCAAAAATAAATTATATTGATCAATGCAGTTTAGTTATGTCACGCTATTTTTCCTTTTAATTTTATTGTCATTCTGGTAATTTTTTAGTTAGTTGAAATAGCTTTCTAAAAACCGTGAATGATATTAGGTAAATAAACATGTTTTATCCGGTTATCTTAACATATAATAAACAGATACTATTCACACACTGCCATAGTATTTCAATGATGACAATGGCTCTGAATCTGAAAAATGGAATAATGGTTTCCTTTATGTTGTAGATGTTCATTGAGGCTTGGTTCGAAATAAAGTCGGACCCTGAATGGTTAAAAAAAATGATTTATAAAATATTTGCTTCTCGGAAATAACCCTAGTGTTTATCTCAAAGCATATCAAACATGGTTAAATTTTTTTATAGTTATTGGTATTACATTTTTTAGTTACGGTGAAATTCAAATTATTAAAAATAAACGACTGATAATAATATTAATTGACAAACAATATAAAATGCTATAAGGAACATAAAAATCAGAGTTAAAAATTAAAATTAATAACAACTATAAAAGGAGTGGGGAGCGCGGTGGCACTGTGGTAAGGCACGTTGCTACCAACTCCAAGGACCCAGGTTCGAATCCTGCTGGGCAGAAAATTGTTTTCTGTTACACTATAGCCGTGAGTCAACCATGTGGGTTCCGGAGCCCTACCGAAGTCAACCCAGCCTCAAAAATTGGGTACCCTTAATTGGGTAAAAATCTGGCGGTCGAACGTGATTCTCCTAGCCCAACCTTTGGTCTAGTAACAGTAGCAGTATAAGTAGATAATATTTAAAAATAAGGGGTGAAGTTTTATATATAATCTGTGCCACGTTTTCCTTTTCTACTCATAACTATGCTTTCCGTTTGGTGAATAATAAACTGACAGAAAAAAAAAAACTGAAACAATTTAGAAATAAATACAGATCGTTATTATATTCGTTATAAATTTTACTGCAATATATATTCAGTTTTCTTATATTTATGTCTATATAGAACGAATCGGTATATTTTTGCTTGATTTCCTATTTCAGTTATTAAAAGGTTAGAGTTATGGCAAGATTGAAAATAATTATGATTCAATTTGTATATGTATTCTTGTACCGTGGCTAAATTTAATTCTGAATGCATCTTAGTTTTTCTTGTGTAATAAGAACAGTTTTTAACAATTCTAAGGCATTTGTTTTTAAATACTTGTATTTTTTAATTTAATGGAACAGGCATATGTTATGATACGGCTAAGATTTGTATAATACCAATTTATTTACGTAGGTAGTTTTGATTTTTTATTAAAATATGGAAACATTTTACACATATATTTTTTATGTTTTTTCTAATTTTAAATTAATATGCTGGTTGAATAACTAACATTTAACCTGACTCCAAAGTATTTTACGGATTTGCTGAGTGGAATGTGAATATTTTAGTTATATTATGACTGGATCCGAAGAAGGATCTATTGGATAATAATGATTGGATGAGTAATATTCTACCATACAAGGTGTTGAACAAACTATTAATTTTAGTGTATGTTATTGTAAACGTTCAATATTTGTATAGAGACATTAGAGATGGTAGAATGTATCCAAACTTTGATGAAAGTAAATAAAGCTATTGAATTTAATATTAGGTGGATTACCGATTCATCTCATATCATAGATTAAACATGAGTCTGCTAAAATGTTTGAAAGTCATTTATTGACAGTATGTAACTTGTTGGAAAAATATAAAATATCTTATTATGTGATTGTGAACATCTTAAAATGCTTAGGAAAATTGAAGAGTTTAATGCATTGAATGCTAAGTGGTGTAGGTCAAACTAGTAGTTGTATACAGAGATATTCAAAACAGGAAAATTTTTATAAAGCTTATAGTTAGGAATAAATGTATTTTTTGTTGAAACTAGCCAGTCAAAAGAAAATAAAACTATTTAAAAGCATTTGATGTTAATGCGCTCAGTAATTAATTAACTAATTATTATTATTTTTATTTATTTTTTAAAATTAATTTTGGTGAGATTTTGTTCTCATCAACATTACTACTTACTCTACAAGATTACTATTTTAATCTCAATGTTTCAATTAATGAGGCATATTGTATAAGTTGAGAAAGGTTATTTAAGTTAACAATAAACGACTTTCATATTTGTAAATAAGGCTAAACGATCACACTTTGTCTTGCATTTTGACAACGGATCAGACAATGAAAAATCAAACGTTTATAATGTAGATATTATATTAAGCAGGGTATTCCAGGAGGAAGTATCAGTATAGTGTAGAGGAAAGATAATAAATTAATGAGATACACATATACAGTGTATCAAGAATGTAGTTCAGTGCCACGAACCTCGCCTTTTTATCCCAATCCGATGTCAAAATGTCATTTTTTAAAGGGTTTTCGCCATAAAAATAGAAATTTCTCTGCTATAGCAAAAAATGTTTCAACTTTTATCAGCAGGTTTAAAAAAATGAATAATTCACATTAGATAGGAACCAATTTGTGGAAAAAATATTGTTTTGTTAGACAATCTTAGCAATCAGAGTAAAAGTAAAATCAACAAATAAAAATAAATATTTTTGAAAACTACTTGATTGAATCTCACTTAATGAATTTCCAGGGTCTTTTGATCTTCGAAAAGTATTTGTATCCATGAAGGTAAAGCCTTTTTAGCCAAATGAAATGATCCACCTAAACTTCTAATTGATGGAGAGTAGGTGGTTTTTTTTAGTTATTTTTCCTTATATACCACTTTGTATTATAAAAGTTTATTATAATCACCTTCAACGATTAAAAATTAAAATAAAAATATTGGTCAAACAAAAAAAAAAAAAAAATAAACTGCAGAGGAATAACATTGTGTTTACAATAGTAATACAGTATAAAATTTTTTGGGGGGATAACTTAAGTACGAGTTAGCAAAACTAGAACAAAAATAATGGTTTCATTATAACTATATGCTCGTATTGTTTTAGTTGTCGGATGTTTTTCGATCTAGCGATCTCAATATATTTGCGAAGTTAAACTAGCTTCACAAAGTTGGATATAACGTTGGAAAGTTGATGAATTGAAGCGACTTTTACGAAATCCTTAAGATTGTGGCTCAAAAATTCATAGCATGAGATTCTGACGCGAATTTCCAAAAATTATCCATTTTCACTATTTTACTTTGCTTTGAATGATAGGATCTGGGCCGTAGCAAGGCTCTTCTGTGCCTTTGGGGAATTTAAAAATCTTTGCCCTCCAATATCGGGACGCGAGGGGAGGAGTCTGAACAATTTTTTAGAATTTCTGTAATATTGTGTAATATAAAAATAATATTATAATCAAAGAAAAGCTAGTCTAATTTGAAAATGAACTGAGGATAGGAACAGGGCCCTTTGGTGAATTAAAAACTCTGTGCTCTCCCAATATCGGGGCGCAGGGGAGGAGTCTATACAATTTTTCAGAATTTCTGTAATATAAAAATAATGTTATAATCAAAGAAAAGCTAGCCCCGAGTTTGAAAATGATCTGAGTTTTAGTTTAATTTATAATATATAATTTTTGTTGGTTAATTTAGCATCCTTTTTTATCTGCGCCCTTGCGCGAAGCGATATTTTGCTTAAAAAATGGTCGCCATATAAAAGCAAATTCATTTTGGATTCCGAATATGGCGCCGAAAGTTGAGGACTGATTAGTTACAGTAGATTAAGGATTATGTAGTAAAAAAGGTATTTTTAGCAAAAAAATACTTTAAAAAGGCATATTTACGCAACGGTTTAAGAAAAGTGAGTTTGATGGCACTTAGCTGTATTTTTAGAAAACTATCTTACTCTTAGATACTGACAGTTCCTCCTGGAAGGTTCTGTATATAGTAGTGATATTAGAAATATTTAACTATGAGTTCGTATTTTTTTCTCGCTTCCATGGCGCATTAAAACAACATTAATGCAAACATTGATCTTAAGCTACTCACAAGTAAAAAAGACGCTTTTGCGAAATGAAGTCCGTTAAAATACTTATTTTCCATTTAAAATATCTTATAAACTCGTAAAAATTGGATTTATCATCAGAAATTTAAGAATGTTTCTATTAAAAGGGGAATTAAACTCAGTAATAGGCATATATAATGAAACTGAACATTTTATCTGTAATTAGTGATATGAGATTAATCCTAAAAACTGATAGTAACTAACTAGGCAAATCTAACTCCAAGGACTCGAGTTCAAATCCGTTTGGACAGAAAATGTTTTTCTGTTACACTGTAGCCGTGAGTCAAACCTGTGGGTTCTGAAGCCCTCCGGGGGTCGACCCAGCCTCATAAATTGGGTACTTTTTATTGGGTAAAAATCAGGCGGTCGAGCGTGAGTCTGACCAAATCACCTTCTTGCACAACCGTTGATCTAGTAACAGTACTTCCTTAGAAAGTACCCTACTCCTGGTACAGATTTTAATTTTTAAATTTCTTTTATTTTAATGTTTATCTTTCTTTTTATTTAGAAAATCCTGAATTTGTCGAGCCATTTCTGCAACTCCCTACAGCATTTCTTTTGAGTTCTTTAATTCACTTTACGTCTAGAAAGATACTGCCAAATATATTTCTAAATTGAAGATGTTTTTCTTTGCTCTTTGTTCCTCGGAGTAATCATATTTTATTGATTAGTTCATTATCGATAAATTACTATTGTGTCTAAACTCGACAGCTAGGTTATTCATAATTTCATAAGTGGTCATTCTTCGGAAGTATTTTTCCATCGGAATTGTTTAAATACATATTTATCTACAAGTAATGAAAAGTGGTGAGCCCCATCACCATTAGCCTGATACCGATTGTTTTCTCTTTTTTAAATATCCAATTCCTCAGCCACCTCTTCGAATGCATTCCCAATGCAGGCAATGGAGGTTTCCCTCAATCCTTCTCAAGTCTTATTATCCCCACACAACCATGGAGTTACTAATCAATAAAAAGTTTACTAAACATAAAAACTATATTCATTTGTTTCACCATTTAATGTTAAATATTTTATAAATCTTTTTGACTACAAGTTTTATGACCTAAAGGCAGAAAAGGAAAAAAAAAATTAAATAAATATTTCCACAATTTCTTGCAAAATTAACAGTTTTTCTATATTGATTTGGGTCTAAAAGCAATATTTTCAAAATTAGCTGTTAAAGTTATTCACTAGAAACCTTGAACACTTCGTGAGTACGGGCAACAAAAGCATTATCGATTATTCATTCCAATATAAAAATTTCGTTTCAAGATTTAAAAAAAAAAAATTATTCCATGTTATTACATACTTACTGGACTGGGGGCTTTCACAATCCATAATAATAAAATATAAGTATTAGTTTCGATGATCAATTTACTTCTTTAAGATAATTTTATAAACTGACTGGATGTCGCCCATGATCATGGATACAAACATGCGTACATACTGTTTTTTTTTATGACTCCCTTCAATCAACCTATTCTAACCATGGTGGGGGGTACAGTTTTCATCTCGTGGGACCACCACAGAGGTGAAAAAATTCCTCACTCAGGCCGGATTGGAACCGGCACCGTTGCAGTCATGAGGCAGTCGCTTAACTTAATACTAACTCCCTCCCTCCCACCTTGCCCCCTTACACACACACACACACACACACACACATATTCTATGTCTATGACTTATCTTCTTCACAAATCAAGAACAAGCCTATTGCAACTTTCTGTACAATTTATTAATTGGAAAACTATATCTTTCATCCCTTTTTTTTATGTTCTTAACATCCTTAGTGTTATGATTTTATATATTTATAACCCTTTTAAATATATATAACTTTTTATAATTATCGCTTTTATATTTGTTACTTTTATTTAAATGTATTTTTTATGCATGTTTGTTGAGTATTTTTTTTAGATTTTAATGAAGTATAATTACGAATGAGCATTGTTATGTATATATCAAGGTATGATTTTATGTAGATACATTTTTCTATATTTAAAATTTTTACTATTTATTATACTGAGAGAGAATTATATGAAGATATATAAGTAAACTATAGAAGGAAAAAATTAATAATATCATTAAAAATTTAAAATAAAAGTAAAAAAGATTAAAAAAAAAATGGAAGTATAGAAAAAAGAAAACATCAAAACCTAAAAAAAAAATCATGTATTGCTTTTATGTATTTTAATATTTACTGACTATGCCTATATAATAGAAGATCAATAAGCAATTGTCCTACTAGTCATAGTATGATGTGTGTTACCCAATGCACTGCTTATTGAATAGTTCAAGAGTCATCTGTGTCTATTTTACAATGACGAATTAGAACTGCAATTTGTGACTCTGTGACTTTAAACAAATATTACGCACTGATCTGATGCAAATCGCTCGTAATTGATGTTTATTACGAAGTCAAGGATTAGTTTTTTGCCTATTCGATTCCTCTTTGTTATCCGGATCATTATGACACTACTCAGCTGTTTATTGATAAATGTCATAGGTAGAAGAAAATGAAGTTTTTAAATGAGTCAGATACCGCTAACAGAAGGCGTGACCTTCCTATCTTTGTTTCGTAGGATTGAAGCACTAGGCATTGTAATGAAATTTTTTAATCAATGAGAGTGAAGTGAGAATCATCCGTCCATACCTCCTGGGTCCTGTTTCATAACGAAAGCTAATAGTATTAGTTCAAAATAGAAGTATAGAAATAACGTGTTACTTACATTAATACTTATTCTTTTTCAAAATAGGGAAGACTATTAGTGATATTACAGGAGTAAAAGTACAAGTTACTATTGTACAACAATTGGAGCTCTGGGAATGGTCAGATTCTCCACTCAAGTTGAGTGTTTGCGGCTTTAGCGCACTTGCTCAGCCTTCATTGGCTCACTATCAGTGATGCGGCGAGAGGGATGCGCTGGGATCTTTCGAGCTCTCCTCTACCCTCACACGTGGGCGATAGAGTGGGCTCGGGGACCCTCAGTTCGATTGTGTAAATATTATATATTAGAGTGTAAATGTGAATAGAGACTATATTACTTTATCATTATGTTACTTTATTTATTTATTTTTCATACAGATAGTTTGATTATGTTCATTTTGTTTATTCTTCTGTTCGTATATATTTTAAGAGTTTTTTTTTTTATTCATTTATTTTATTTTAGTATGTATGAGATCATTCATCACTATTACCTATTGCCCACAACTGTGTGGCAGATTGTAATATCTATGAAGAAATAAAAAAGAATTTAAACAAAAAAACAAAAAAAAAACCTATTGTACAAGTCAATGAAATTGTATTAAGTTAAAGCGACAAGACTAATAGTATTAGTTTGTACATCATTATGAAACAGGGCCCAGGTATCCACATCACGAACTCCACATGTTGCGATTAGATAACATTAACATCTATTGGAGGATGTTCAAAACAAAATATGAATGCGAGACCGCAGTGGCTCGGGGTGTTGAGGAAGCAAACGATATTTTCTAATCTAAAGTAGCGTCGCACATTGGGCTGAAGCTCTGATTAAGGTGAAAGCGGAAGGCCCAACAATGTAGTTTAGATTTTATTTTATTAATTTTCTGTTAAAATGATAAATAATATGTGTATTTTATATAAGTATTTAATAAAGAACAAAAAAGTACCAACAATAACATTTTTTAGAACATTTACGAGTGCAGTACAGGTTGGATATTATGTATAGCTTATTGGTTGACATTATTAACTGATTCTAAGAAGATGGGTATAAAGTAAGCAGAAAATCTATTTATTTGTAATCAGTGTTTCGCTCCACATTGCAGGGCTTCATCAGGGCTGAATCCTGGGAGATGATAAGTCTAATTTTCGTCTTCCAGGGTTCAGCCCTGCATGCAGTCAGTTTTTGTTTTTCTAAACTAAATTATATTTTACCATTTCAGTTTTCCGAGTGATGTAATTTTATATTTCATTTGATTACTTTTTTCTTCTTCCTTACCCTCTTTAAAGTTTTTATTTATTCATAATAGTTCTTTTTCTGCCCAAAGGCATTTTAAGAATAGGGAAGAAGTCCACTGTGTGCGGGGATAACACTTGCGCTTCGCGCGCTTATTAATATTATTCATTTGATTGCCTTAATCTAGAATGTGGATAATGTGAATATTACAAGTTATATGAATGAGAAACTACATTAATTTTAAAATGCAATATAGTATTTTCATTTTTATAGGTTTTAAAAATGTATTTGTTGCTATTTACAACTGTATTTACATAAAGACCCTAAGTAAATTTGATGTAAAATCAAAATGGAGTGATACTGGCATGTAGCGAAACTACTCATTGGTAGCACTCTAATCATATTTCTACACTAGAAGGTCTTAAGGCCATCTTCTTTTCAGGTGAAGAATTTTGGATTTTAAGGTTTGATGGAGCCCCAAAGCTCAACTCTGTATGTATATATCCTTTCTTTCTTATCTCCCTGCCTGGTCATTTCTGACATATGTGTGGCTACTACAGATAACCAACCTATTCCAACCATGGTTGGAGGGTCAGGTTTTCATTCCGTAGGACCTTATTTATTTATTCCGTCTTACTCTGCTCTGTGGGCAATACAGGCGTGCAGCTACTAGATTAATAAAGGCTGCAAATTTGACAATTAAATTTTTTTTTTTATATTCTTGTATTTTTGTATATTATCTTCTGTTCTTCCTCTGCCTCGTTCCACGAATATGTATAAAAAAGTTATGTATGCGTAGTTAGTAATTTCATTCCGTGGGACCGCCAATTAAAAGTCAATCCCCCCAGGCCTGGTTCGAACCGGCGCTATTGCAGTTACGAGGTTGCTAAGGTGACGCCTCGACTACCTTTGCTACAACCATCCTGCTAATGGACATGAATTAAATAAATGAATGCTATTGATAAAATTGTTGGATAAAAAGGTGATTATGTCAAAAGAACGGATGATTGTATTTACCAAAATATTTATGAAACGATATAAGAACCGTACCGTCATTGAAAATAGTATGACGTTTATAAATACTATTTAATGTACACAGTTGTTGGGAACTAATTGAATTCGAGTCATAGTATTGACATTCTCGCGAAATGGCATCTCAGCTCGTTTAGGAGTAGGAAGCTGAGAAGAGACAATTTATTTTATAAAAATACTTCAGCCTACGTTAAAAGAAGGTTATTTACTTTATCACTTTAACCTTAAAGATGCGCAAAGTTCTTGGAGTTTTATCTTAGTTTCATCCTCTTTTGAGACTTCATGAAGACATGAATGTTCATTGAATGATTTCATCTTCTATACGCTAACTCCGAGAACTTAATAATAAATAAATCCAATGACAAACAAAGAGTAGACGTCAGTGTTTGACTGAATATTTCTGTACTAAAATATTTCCGAATTATTTTTCGAATATTGACTTTACTACACTATGTCGTAGATACATGACAATACATATTTTCCACGATATGTAATTAATAACATTTAACTGGCAAATGCTTTTATTTCCATTTTCTAATCTGTAATATAAATTTTACATTTCTATGAAGATAGTTTATTATTTCACAGTTCAATATGTATTATTAAAGGATAAAATTGAATTTATACTTGCTTTATCGGACATGGAATATGTTATGGTTTATGAACTTAAATATTTATATATGGTTTATAATAATAAATTCGTTAGTTTTATAAGCTGTGAAATATATTAAGTATAGGACCAATATTCCAGCTCTTGGATCGTTTTGGTGATCCTATATTTAGAAGATTATTTAATAATGCAAAATTATGTTCTAATGCTCCTTATAATATTATGGCGTAAAATTATAATAAATATTTGTAATCAAACGCTATTTTGACTGTAAAGGAGACATGAATTTATATTCTCAAGTATTTTGGCCGATATTGAAAAATTATTTAACTAAGGCACAGAACAAAAAAGAAATCTCTTAAATTGGACCACTTTCATAATGATTATATAAATTCATGGATGGATTTTAAAGTTCAGGAATTCAATTGTTTTTTACTTTTCAAAATTTATGCCGACTTTTCAAATAATTTAAAAATTATTAGACTTTTCTAGATTTTACCATTTACCGGTGATATAGTTACTAATGTGATCCTCTACGACACATGAAGGATCAGTGTATATTTATTATTATTTATAATTATTATAATATTTATATTTTTATATTTTATATCAAAACCGGGTTCGAACCCAGTTCTTTAGAGTTAGGAGCAGAGTGCCTTACCACTGTGCTACCGCGCTGGTTTGTTTGTTATGTCTATAGACGTAAGATACGATTTAATAACATCATATCCAAGAGATAGACAAAATACATCCTGCAGATATAGATCATGTTACAAAAAAAATCATAAGGATAACTTATTATTTTTTTTTGGAGTGAACCAATTAGTTTTAAATGAGCCATCATGGTGTCTAATATGTAAAACTCCTTTCGGGATACACCTATATTTCAGCAACGGCTCGCCTCGTTGTTGAAACGTAAATGATTAACATTTTGGAAGAAGATAGTTGATCGTATGTAGTAGATTGTAGGAAGATAGTCCGAGTGACGGTCAATAAAAGTATCAAAATAGTAAAAGAAAACTATTTATTGTTAATGAATGTTTGCCCCATTTTGCAGGACTGTCAGATTGAAACAGAGATGATGATGAAGTAAAGTATTAACGTTGAAATATAGGCATATGTAACTACTGGAAATCTCTAGAAAAAAAAATCGAGAAAACATAACTAAAAGTATATATTCAAAAGAAATGAAAAAACTATGACAGGAAGCTAAACAAAAAATATTCGTGTGATAGCTCACAAACGTAATTATGACCCATTTGTTCTTATTTTAATTTTATTTTAGCCTTAGATTTATAAATCCCAAAGTAATTTTCCCAAACAAGACTTAAGAAGCTATAGCACCATTTTGAAGCGATTGCCCTCTCGAGCATGATATCATTTTTGACTGTTTTAGGTTGGTGCTTTAATAAATAACTATAAATTAATTATTTGTATTGCCTAATTAGGTTGCCAACGTGAACAATAATTCGTTTATGTTTTTAATAGACGTGACTCAAAGGAATCTTTGAATTTTAGGGGGTTATTGCTATGTGTAAAATACACTGGAAATCGCAACAATTGCAGACTTATTCTTTAGATCATAGGAAATTCTTTGTGACTGCAGCACCCGACCAATAAAGTAATCAATGTATTTATTTTGCATCAATAATAATTTAGACAGGGAAAAGTTCACTTTAAATTCTTTTAAAGAAGAAACATTTGCTGATTTGTGCACATTTTACTATTCCAGCGAGGTGACGGTTCTTGAAGGACTTGACAATATTTCTCTTAATTATCCTTCTTTGTCACTACTGTAATTGTGATAATAATAGGTCTTGTATGGCAGACCTTCAAGATAAATAGAAAATGGAATAATAGAGCTTTGCGAAAATGTGGCTCACACCCACCTACAATGCAAATTTCTTGGAGTATGATTTGCCTGGATATGCTTTAATTTATTTCTCGTGTCCTGAGAACAGTCTAAAGACAGCCGCTAATGCAACGACAGAGCGACAGCCTATAAAAGACGCCAACTACAGGAGAGGTCATGGCCTGGCCTTGAGGTCCTCATCCTGCTTTCGTTTTGTCATCCTCTCTTAGCCCAACTGAGGCAATCCTCTACAAGACACGGACCAATTTGCCCCAGCTTACTATAGTAATTTCGGCTCTATCTGACCTTTCGCTAAAGTTCAATCTTAACCTTACATATTTTTATTAATAGCTTTTCCATTAGGGAGAATCTTGTGATCAATTGCCTGTCCAGGCTGCAAGGGTTCATCGAAATATGGGCCATCGTTTTGAGGTCGCTGGACCCTGTCCTTCAACTCTATGCAAATGCACTAATAAAGCCTTAAATAGTCGAATAAAGATAGAATTTCAAAAGATGGAAAGGTGAATGGGAAAGCACATTCACATCATATTTATAGATATGCAAATTAAATGTTAAAAAATAAAGTAAAAAATCTTGAAGTAAAATAACATCTTGAACACATTCCTATTTACAACTCCGAACAGAACTTTACTCCCATTTGTGAAGGAAAAAGTAGCAACTCCGGAAGAACCCGGCGGTTTTCTCCTCGTCCTTAGGATTTGAGTAGAGAATCTGGACATTGCCAGAACTCCAAACAACTGTTTACAATAGGTCACTGGGTCACTGCTGTTACAACCTTCAGGGAGGATTGAAGGGACGGGTTAAGTTGAATAGGGATTGCGCAACGGGATGAGATGATGAGGGAGTTTCTTATGAAATGTATATCTTGAATTAGGAACACGAAATTGAATACATTGAAAATTTATGTTTATGTTTTAATTAATTATAAAAAAGTTATTAGATTATTATAGGAAGATTATAAAACAATGCAATGAATCTTTCCAATGTAATTAAATAACTAGCCAATCAGTTTGGGGAAAATTATGGGTGAAAACCTTATCGACTGGAACTGTATGCTTAACTGTTTTTGTAGTGATGTACAATATATAAGAGTGAGTGCGAAGTCAAGGGGTTCAAGTGACAACTTAGCAACGCTCACGTGACTAAGAGCTGTTTTGTTATCTACCTTTGTTTGAACCAAATACAGGCTTCAGTATTGACAATATTGTGATATTATCATAAAATACTATACAATTTGTTTGTATTTATTTATATTTATCTTTCTTATAGCGTAGAGGCACGTGCAGTGAGGAGATAGAAATACATTTTAAATTGATCCCAGTTACTCCTGTAAGCTCTTTATTTGGTCATGAACTTGATCATTTAGTTCATAGTATTTTAAGTTGCAAAGCATTCATGTCATTGAGAGAAAAAAATTAAACAAACATATATGATTTTTGAAAACGCGAGGCAGCAATTCATAAATTTATTCTGTTTTTCGGCCATCAAAATAAAGTGAATGATATTTTCATATCTTTTAGGAATCTCCTTAAAATAAGGTAACTGTTCACTCAACAGACTCACTTTTGTACCTATTATTTTCATTATTTTATCTCCCAGCAATTACTCTGTAATGAATATTTCAATATTTTTCGAAATGATTCAATTTACATTTTGTTCATTAACAAATTTTTATTGGTTTAGTAATTTTTCTTTCTATTTTGCAAGTTACAAAATAATTTGATTATCTGTAATTTATGGAGTTTTTTTAAAAATATTTTCTGTGACTCAATTTTTACCTAAAATAATTTTTAATGAGTTTATTTGAAAATTAAATTAAGAAGAGTGTTTTTTTTTAAGTTAAATTTTTCTTTTCTGTTTTACACTAAGATTTTTATATTTTTCATTTCTTTTTTTTCTTATTTTTTACTATTACTTTATTATTTTTTGTTTTTCCAGAGAGGATTGGAAGGAGCAGACTGCAATGGTATGGGCACTGTCAGCGGATGCCAGAACGTAGGTGGCCGAAGAGACTTCTGCTATGAGAACAACCAGGAAGACGGGGAGGGAGACTCCGAACCCGGTGGAAGGAACCGGCAGGGAACAGGAGGAACACTGGTGGGATAGAGAGAAGTGGAGGAACGCTCTAACTTAGCCGGCAACTAAGTCCTGCAAAATTAAAAAGTAAAGTAAGCTTATTTTTTACATACATTCAGTTTATTATCTTACTTATTAGACTAGCCCCTTATGTACCAGCTAAAATATTATTGATAATCTTTCAGTTTTTTGTACCGAAATGTAAATTTGGTTCAGGTACAAGCTAATAAATAAAAATCTCCTAAGTACAAAATTGTCAATTGCATATCGTTCTTTCATATGTAGCCTTTCTAAGGTTGCCAAAGTGAGAAGTGCAGTATCTGGTCTGCATTTATGTTATATAATGTTTTGCAGTTCTGATATTGTCTTTAAAGCCACCCTTAAAGAGGAATGGCTACTCTCACCAGTTTAGATGTTGAATTTCTCTAGTAAATTCAAGAGACCTCTGATCTTCCTCTCCTCTTGTTTCTCTTTCTTGTTGATGCTATGGATTCTGCCTCTTCAGTTCAAGAAAAGAAGAAGTATAAAGTCGGATAGTTATAGCTTTTTTAATATATTATTTATATTTGGATTGACATTAAAAATGTAATTAATTTAGAAAACAAACTAAATAGTTTTGGCAAACCGCCGAAGTTCATTTTAATCAAGAAACACTATTGAGCTTTTATTAATTTGTTATATCATGCTAAATATATTAGAAACTATCTGTCGCGTGACTAACATCTATAATTTTTTACATTAGTATTACATCTATATAATACAAATAAATCAGAAAAATATAAAGTTCAGAGGTAAAAAATTTCAGTAATCATATCACTTTTGTATAGTAGGTTTATCTATTTCAGTATCCTTCGCCTCCATATTGTTTGAAATTTATTTTGAATTGGTTCTAAATTTTTCCATTTTTTTTTATTAGTTCAATGGTAGAAGCATTCCAGTGCTTGGGAAATCCTTTAATTTCAACACGAGTTCTTGCTCTGGTCAATCTAGCCATCAGACCCCTATTTGTCAGGTCCCTATCTGCCCGATTACCTTCGCTGAAATGCAACGAGCGTGGAATCCCCACGACGGTAAGGGAAACACCGACATACGTGACCATTAGTGGTCTAACTGAAAATTGGTCTCCAAATGACAATCTGGGAACATCTTCCTTCTGATGAACTCAACAGTGCCGGTATAGAGGTCGATCCTATGGCCAAATCCTATGGGATCATACAGTGCTATTAAAGGGAGTAAAGCGTGGACAATTGGACATTGAAAATTGATTGTGTGGTAGGGGCTGATGAACAGGAGTCTGATGGCTAGATTAATCAAGGCAAAGGATCTTCATGTGGAAATAAAGGAAGTTTCCAGGCATCTTCATAGTTCATACGTCACTTTATATAAAGGAAGAATAAACAAGGATAAATGAACCTTGAATACATTTAGATTATTTATAAAGAAAATTGAAATCTAAACCTAAAGTGCATATCAAAACATCAATTTTGATGTCCTTTGTCTTGAATCACCTGGGCCCTGTTTCATAATGAAAGCTAATAGTATTAGTTCAAAATACAAGTATAGAAACAACGTGTTAATTACACTAATACTTATTTTTTTCATAATAGAGAGGACCATCAGTGATATTACAGGAGTTAAAAAGTACTAAAGTACAAGTTACTATTGTACAAGTCAGAGAAATTTTATTAAATTAAATCGAAAAGACTAATAGTATTAGTTTGTACTTTATTATGGAAGAGGCCCCTGGTCGACTGAAAGTGGTTGAAACTGCACTACTATCTCTGATCGCTCCTCCCAAAGAAGATCATAAGCACATCTAGTTATCTAGTTGATCACAATCTAATCTCTTAATTAAACAAGGACTGAAAAATAAAGTCGCCTAGGCACCTATGGTACTTTACAATCACGTTTATAAGTAGTCATTGCAACTAATATAATTCATGAATAGACTGCAGTTTTGTTTTGTGATTACTGAAATACCTACCTACTACTCTGTTATTACATAGGTAGCTCAATACAACATTTGTTGTATAAATAAATAAGTACATGGATGAAAAATATAAACAAAAATAATAACACTAATGAAAACATAGGGCGTCCGAAGTGTAACCAAAATATTAAACTCCCTTAATGGATGCCAATTCACATTTCTAATGGATGAGATGGGGAAGAGGGTTTTTAAGGGAAAAATTACTCCCTAAAAAAATTTAAAAAAAAAAGTAAAATGACAATTAAAATAGAGTTTAAAATGTGCAATGGCTCTGAAACTTATAACGAACACTTTCACTAAAAAAAAAAATAACTGAACACAAATTTCTTTAGATATTGATTTATTTAATTTTTTGAACAAATATTCAATGGTCAAATTTAGATATCGATACATCTACATAAAAGCTCCTATGTTTATCCAACATCCCTATTGCATGCATGCTGTTGTATCCATATCCATCCAATAAATCCACTACCTATTATTTTCACAAGGAAGTAGTACAAGAGCTGGGAAGAAAAAAAGGCAGTTATCTCACCCCAATTTTTGATTACTTTAATGAAAACTATGTATAATTACTAGTCAAAATTGATGAATCTGCCAAGTATAGGTAGGGGGAATAAAAAATGGCGGCTGTTTCAAAACCTTAAAAAACATCAATTTTTCATTCGGAGGTCTATATCTTAAAAATTAACTACAACACTAGAAAATATAAGAGAACATTATTTAAAGAAAAGTAACTTTGCTGAAATATTAGCCCTAAAAGAGCTATTTATGTCTAATAGCTCTCGAGATAGAGCTTTTTAAAAAGAAAAATTTCTTAAAAATCTACTGAAAGATTAGTAGTTAATTTATTTTGAGAAATCTATATCTCAGGAACTATGTAACGTACAGATGTCTATTAGCACTCAAATTAACGCCAGTTTAATAGACTATAAAGAAGTCTTCGTGATATTTTCTAAAATAAATTGATTTATAGTTGTTTGGACAATAAGTTTGATTTATGAAAAACTTCATTTCTGAAACCATTGGACGTACAGATGTCTGTCAGCGCTCAAATTAAAGCTAGTTAAATTTACTACAAAAAAGTTAATTATGTTTTTCTTTGTAGGAGTAGTAGTTTTTATGAAATTTGACAAAATAAACTCACAAAATGTTAATTTCTAGTTGTTCGTATAAAATATTGGATTTTTGAAAAAATATATCTCTAGATCCATAAGACGCCCATATGTCTGCCAACACTCAAAATAAAGGAAATTTCACTTTCTATAAAGTAGTTTATTACACTTATCTTCGTAGGGGTAGTAGTTTTTATGATATTCACACATGAATGTAAATTTGGCAAATGAAAATACGTCCGAACAACTATGAATTAATTTATTTTAGCAAATTTCATATAAACTATTAGACCTACGAAGATAAACATCATAAACTACTTTATAGCTCATTAAACTAGCTTTAATTTGAGTGCTAATAGGCACCTGTACGTCAAATGGTTTGTGAGATATAAATTCACTAACTACTGATCTTTCAGTACGTCCCAAAGAACATTTTTATGAAATGTTGCTTTTTATAGCTATATCTCTAAAAATATTTAACGTAAATAACCCTATTAGGGCTCATATTTTATCAAATTTACTATTATTTAAATGACGTTCTCTTAGGTTTTCTTGTGTTGTTCCTACTTTTTAATACATAGAGCTCCGAATGAAATTTTTTTTTTTTATCGCTTTGAAATAGCCGCCATTTTTTATTCCCCCTACCTATACTTAGCAAACACATCAATTTTGGCTAGTAATTATACATAGTTTTTATTAAAGTATTCAAACATTGGGGTGAGATAACTACCTTTTTTCTCCTCTTGGGCTCTTGTACTAAAGTGTGTCCTGATGGTATTTTACACCTGAGTATGCGATGGTATTTCACAGCACCACCTGTAAGAAATGGTAGACGATGGTATAATTCTTATTGGCTTGTCAGTTTTATTGAATGAATCATTAAAAGTGTCACCACTTGTTCTATGTTCTTTTTCAGAATATTTTTCATCTACGTTGGAGTTGCAACATAAATAACAGGAATCAGCAAAGTGTCAACTATTTCTTTTTTCTATGTCCCTCATTGTTTCATTGCTTTCGGATTTCTTATTGATAACAAGCAATGTTTTATACCATTCTCTGTACATTACTTTTAACTACTCTTGCAAAAAACGATCATATGCTTGTAATAGTACTCACTGATAATCCATATTCCACCTTTGCAATAGAGCTACCTTATTTTTAATTCTTTTTCAGAATAATTAACGATTAGAATCTGTTCAAGAAAACGGCTTACAGGCTGCGCATTTACAAGAAAGGAGATGTGTAAACTACCCAAACTTTCTTAGTTACCACAATGCCCTATTTACATTTTTTTTCATCAAGGAAATCAACTTTTACAAACGTTAATGCATATGCAAGACATAAATTGATTGCTCCTTTAATAAAATCATAACAATGACAATTATCAAACTCAATAATTAATTTTATTTTTTTATATTGATTCATTAACTACATTCATATTTATTTATATATATTTTCAAATGTTAATGTCACGTATTGATCTTTCGAATAAAAAAAAAATTTTGATTACAATTTAATTTTTTGTGTTATTTTTTACAATTTCAAGTTCTATCGGGCTTAAAAAACACCCTATATCTGCTTGCTATTTTCAGAATCGTCACCGAATCCACAAACAGATGCCTCACACTTTGACCTTCAGAAAAAAGCGGATTACCATTCTATTTTTAATTACATAAGAAATACTTGTGTATAAGAGAGAATTAATCTTGGATTATTCATTAATAACAGCTTCTCAAAATTAAAGAATCATTTCTCTGACCGAACAAGATTATTTTTCTATGTCTATTTTATTTTTTTAGATATTCTGATCCATAAATTCAACATACACTTTTCGTCTTTAATTGTCTAGACAATAATTGGAAACATGTCTTGACTATACTTTGTAGACGTACCTCTTTTCAACTCCGTTAGTGACGTCAAAGAATGTCCTAATGATTGGCTTCCTCAAACATTATTGAAATTTGCACTTACCTTTCGAATAAAATGTTGTGATCGTGACGGAATTTAATATGCTGAACTCGGAAGCACAATTCGTGAAATTATTTTTATTCTAGCTGGGTTAATAATAGAATATCGTAATTTGTGGACATGGCTGTGATCTCTGGCCTGAAGACGGTCACTAAACTCTGGAGACCATAATCTTTCTAATAATTGTGTATTGAGGGGCTGAAACGTGACATATAAAGTATTGCACATATTCTCATCTTATCTCGAAAATAATCCTTGACCTCTTCCAATTTCTCTTGTATCAACATCAGCAATATATGACCTAGAATATTGGCTTAATTTCTAACGGCATCTACAAGACTCCCTCTAGATATTTCCGATTAAACTAAAACAGAGCAATTGTTTAATTTCACTGAAGAATTTATACTTTAGTCTACGTTGTCTTATAGTTCCTTATATAATAATTTCTTTTATATTTTGGAATATTATTGACCTACTATGATATGGATACTGATAATCATGCTGTTTATTTTTCTTATCTTCCAGCACTGAAATTAATTTTGGATTTAGTTTCTAATAGTTTTTATGTTAATTCTTTTCTATGTTTGAAATTGTCTCATATTACTCCTCCTGGTTTTCTGGGAATTAACTTTTTCCCGTTCTAGCGGCCTCGACTATTTACTGGACCCAGCTCAAGCTACCACTATAAGCATTGCTAGCAACCTAGCGCAATTTAGCTATTGACAAATGAACCACTAAGGAAAACACTAAAACACCGTATTTTTATATGTATGTATTATTTTCTGTAATTACTTTAGTAGTACAAATAAATAACAATGCCATATATTTTAATATTCATAAATGTATTATTAGAATTATTAAAGATATTAGTAGAATCTTCTGATCCACTAAAAGCTAACGTCTTACAGTTAACATCTTTCGATGGCGTTTAATAGCCCCAGAGAGATAAATATCTAGGTAAACAAAACGTATACGAAATAGGTGGAAAAGAAGAGAGATTAACTAATGATAGTTAAAAAGCCAGAGATACAAACGATTGTTTGTTTCGAATCAATAAAGTCTAAAGAGCGAAATTATTATCTGGAAGGTATATTACCAATAAATGTAAATTAAAATATAACTAGAAGTCATTTTTTTTTTGTTTTCATTCTCTGATGACGAATTATATAGCAAAAGATTCTAAAATGGAGATGTAGGATTGAAATTCCTATCAGACATTCAAAACCCATAGAAACGCATTAGCATGAGATGCTTTGTTTGGTAATGAGGACTTGGTTAGTGAGTCTTGGTATGCTGATTCGGTTGTAAGCTGTTACAAGACTTTCTGTAATTGAAGGGTTCGGTCGAATAACGTTTTAACGTAACCTATGCTACATTTTTACAAAGTCTTTTTTGGTTGAATAACGTTCTACATAGCTTCCATTATACATTCTGAACGTGAAACGTAGGATAGTAAGGGGGTTCTAGGAAAACAAAAAACGTAGTTACACTAATTAGGCATACACTTTCATTGATTTTTAGATTTATAAAACAATTTCATAGACTATTATTGGGCCCAAAACTTCAATGCTTGGGTGCATTCCTACGTAGGAGTAAGAGAACCAGCAAGATTTAAGCCCCTTCAGTCAAATTTATTTAGATCGAATGAGATGAAATTAAGTATCAGAGATTGTTTTCTATGCCTGACAATACCTTTAAAGTGAAAGTGCATTTCAGTGAAATTTTTGTCCCTCCTAAATGGTTATTCGCGATTTTTAATGTTTTATTAGTTTACTACTACCCTCCAGAGTGATTAGAGGTTTGTTGTGTTTGTGGATTGGTTTGGTGTAGAGAAGTAACTTCTGATGTTCTAAACTTTTTTCTGTGTATCGCCAGTCTTATAGCTGTTTTCATGTCATAAGATTTATTAAATTGTTAGTTTTCTAAATTTACCTAACATATATATGAGCATTTCAGTTGACAGAATGACTCTATAAAAATTTAGCATTAAATAAAGCAGAGTGTAAATTTTAACAAACTATTATATATCCGTCTTTCACGGACACTCATCAGTGTAGGAATGTATTTCCACTGTGAATAACATATAAAAAACGAGCAGGAATTATTTTCAACCTAAAGTAAGTAAGTAAGTAAATGAAAATTTGTGTGTTGGGACAGATTTTTTTATTAACAGGCAATAAGTTTTATTGAAAATGGACAAATATCACTTTAAAAATTAAACTATAATGTGGAGTCATTCATGGATGTCTAAAATGAAATGTCAATGTTCCAATAATCCTTACCGCTAAGTCAATACTTTTGTTGAAATTGTGGTTAATTTCAGTTGTTGGCCAACTTAGTCGTGCTTTGTTAGCTGCGTCGTGATTTGGCTAGTAAATTAGCAAAGTCCATAAAGGCTAAATGTATCCCATTTTTTTAAATGAGGATACTCATTATTTCTGTGAATGAGATCGTTATTTCTAGTTTCCAAGGAAGTTCTACATAAATGTTTTCTTCGGTAATGTATTTCCTAAATTTAGTTTCAATCATTGTGTAATTTTCCTGTGAATTTAGTATTGATATAAGAATGTAAAATAATGTGTCTTGATTAATTCTCATATCATTCGGTTGAACATATAAAATTGATCACTTAATTAGAATGTATATAATGGTATTTCAAAATGTCTGGTTAATTTAATTAACAATATTCATTTTAGAAGGTATTAATAATCGCTGTTGAATTTAGAAACATTGATCCTAATTTCAAACTACCCTACGAAAACCTTTCCATTTCAGATCATTTCAACATAATCTGTATTATGATCAGAGTTCAACAATTTATTTCTCAGGCAATATTCCAAAGAAAGACTGTAAAAATAAAAATGAGAAATAGACAATTTTCTTAGAAAGGTTTAAGTAATGTAGATAAAACTAAGTTTAAAAAAATCGGGACCATTAATCAAACACCAAAATCAGACACTTAATTTTTTTTTTCTTCAGTTTTAATTGAATTTTGATACCAAATTTCCAAATTCAAATCGAGTAGCCGAGAGTCTTAATAATATGGTGAGACATGAATGAAATGGACGAACCTATCAAAATTTTATAACCTTTATTTCGTAGAGACTTTTTCTGAAAATGTGTTTTTGCACCAGTAACTGACAGATCATAAATAGGTTTTCACCAGCAGAGAACATACATTCCAACCAGTATCAGAATGATACTCAAGTAAAAACGCAATTATTTATTACTTATTTATACAATTACAAAACATAATAAAATTCAAATCCAAATTAAAATGTTTCAGCTAACTATTACTGGTTCTCACTTTTAATCTCTTGATGAGGAACATAAATTAGAGTAAGTGTAATAAAATTACAACAAAAAATTAAAACAAATTCCAATAAATAAATAGGCACTATGGCATACTAAAAAAATATGTAATAGTATTTAAATTTAAGCTAGTTTTAGGTAATTCGAACAGTGAAAATCTTTTTCATAGCCATGTGAAAGGGTTCACGTATCTTCTGTTCATTAAATTAATTTCATATTTCATACTTCATTTAATTTATTTTCATAACTGAATTAAAAGTCACTAAATTCTATTTTATCTTTATACAGGGTGTCCCTCAAATGAGTGATCGTATCGTGGAAGCTAATATTATACCTTAAGGGGAACAAAGAAGATCTTGTGGCCCATAGTCCGATTCTCAACACTACGGGCTAAATATTAAATTTTGTGTTTTTAGCTGTTATTCGTGTTTTTTCAATTTAAAAAACTTAAATGCATGTACTTTAAAGCTCCATTTAAAAAAGTTAAGATGTATTTAAAGAGAAAATTTCCTATAAATGTGAGTTGGATCTACCAAAAAAGAAAATAAGCGTTCCATGATGTTATTTTGAAAATTAAAATTTAGTATTTCTAGACATTTTTGGACATTTAAAGCAGTTAATACTCTTCTTTGGTTAGGCTATAAATATTCCGGATCTCATAAAACTTCATTTATTAAAGTTTGATATGGTGCAAAACTTTCGTTGTTCAATTAAGGATGCGAGAAAGCAAACACTAAAAAAAAAACACCTAAAAGAGAATCATATTCAATTAGGAATTGCCTTGTTTTTTGTCTAAAAAACTAAAATTAATTATTTTTCTTATTTTATTAACAATAATTACAAATTTATTTACAGCTCTTGCTCAAAATGCTCTCAACCATCCCTTCGACATACTTCACTTCTATGAACATCTCTCGCTCTGTTTATTTTATCATTTCCCTTCATCTTCTCATACTTCATAATACCTAATTTTTTTGTTCTCTAAATAATAAAAATAATTAATTTTATTAGTTCTTTTAGGTTTTTATAATCATTTTATTGCCCAATTAAGGATGCAAGAAGCAAAATTAAAATAATTTTTTTTCGATGCCTATTATTACTATTTTTTAAAAATTCATTAGTTATTATTGGTGCGTTTTTTGTTAACGGTCTGCGCAACAGAAAACAGATCTTGATTGCAAGTAATGTCTTTACAAATGCTATTTATTACCATTGTGCATAGCTCTATTATAAAAACATCTTGTACCATGATAAATTTTCAACATTTTAGTTTACCTATTAACCTGTGAGTGGTTGAAAGTACAATATGTTTCTCGGAGGTAAAAGAACCTAATTTACATTTTTCAATAGGATACATTCTTTTGGAGCTATATACGAAAAACAAAATAAAAGACCTAATTCGTTACATGAGGATAAAAATTATCTAGAGGAAGGATGACATGCATTGCATTATTTATTTAGGATATATTTTTAATATATATTT